>NC_084468.1:111187803-111490833 GCF_027409185.1 Cynocephalus volans | reverse complement strand
TTTGTCTCCTGATTTGATACTCTGAGAAGAGGAAGACATTACTTATGTGGAATACTTACCAAAAATGCAAAACATGAATTCAATCATGAGGAAACAGACACATTTGAAATTAGAAAAAAAACTAAGACATGACATCTAAATGCGATATGAAATCCTCAACTGGATCCTGGATCATGAAAAGATATTAGTGGAACATATTATTTCTACAGATTATTTAATAGTGTAGTATCAATTTTACTTTCTTATTCTGATACTTTACCGTGGTTATGTAACATGTTACTATTTAGGGAAGCATAGTAAAAAGTAAATGGCATTTTTTTTGTACTATTTTTGCAGCCTTTTATAAGTCTGAAATTATTTCAAAATAAAAAGCTGAAAAAATTTAAAAAATAATACATTGTGGAATGTGTAATAACAGCATAATGTGTATATTCAAAATTAGCCCATATGCATGCGAGAATAATTTGGTTAAGAGGTTGCAAGAGAAAGATACATGAAGGAAAGTAAAATTAATTGGTTTTGTAAAAAAATTAGAAAAGAATTCTCCAGATGAGTAACAATCTTTCATATTCTTATTCAAGCACTCTAGTAGGGAAATCTAGAATGTAATCCTTGTCAATCATATCTGACATTTTCTCACAGAATCGCTTATTGACACAAGTTCAAGAAATGCACTTCATTGAACACCACTGCAAGCAGTGGGTGGCCAAGGAAGTATTTTTAGTATGGATGAATATGAAAAAATTAGCATCTGTAGGAGTTGAGTCCAGTCATCTGCTCCAAAACAGATGTGCATAAGTTGATCTCAGCTTGTGTTCAAACCTTCAGCCCATTGATGGTACTCAGGTACATCTGAGCATATCTGATGGATTAGTGAAATAGGCCACAAGGAAGCTCGTTTACACTGGGCTGAGGAGCTTCATGGAAAAGACCATTCTTTGGCCATATCCAGCAAGCTAAAAAAGTGACAGAAAGGCAGTTTTGAGAAATCTCTCAACAAAACACAATAACAATGACAGTGATGTCAATGATGATAAACTAAGTGCAACCAAATTATTTGCCAGGCACAATGGGCTTGAACTAGATAGAGAGCCTTAGATTTTGGATGGCAAGAGGGGCAATGAATATATTCTCTCCTTGGCTGGGGTATATGCTTAAATCCCAGTGAGAGAAGGAGTTAAAAGAAAACCTAAAAGGTGAAGTAAAACATGAGGTTGTGCTAACTTTGCTCTCCTGTCAGCCACTCAGAGCTATTCGCAGCTTTGGCCACAAGTCCTTTGACACTCACAGGTGATGCCAGCAGTGACCAGAGCTTTTCCTTTGATCTTCCTGGTGAAGCATTGGCAAAGATGGCCAGCAGAGTAGTGATGGTATCAGCCAGAAAGCACTTGATCAAGAACACATTTGTCATATACCTGGGTAATCCCCCAAGTACATACAGGTTGCTGACATTGAGAAAATTTGAATTCTAGCTATTTTCTAAGCTATTTTAAAGATTTTTTCTTGGTACTAAGAAGATCAGGAAAGAAGAGCCTGAAAATGATATTTTTCTTCCCATTCCTTTTTATAGGTCCACAGGGATTGGATTTAGCTGTTTTTCTTTGGTCTGAAGGCTGACTTGGCCTGACTAGTAGAGTTTCAATAAACAGTAATAGTAACTGATATTACACTCTTAAAAAAAATCTGGGCAAATCAGTGGTCACCTGAATATATTGTGATTGCAAGTGAATGTACAACACAACTTCTGTAGCTAAACAAAAACAAAACAAAACTTGTTTTTGAATGTACTCTCCAGTACATCACAAGCACATTGTTATTTTACTAACTCAAAGTGAAATTAATGACTTCCTGCACTTCTATATGTCTGTGTGGGCACATTTGTGGTATGTGGAAAGGGTGTTGGGAACATAGGGAAAAAAGAAGTGAGATGACTGTATTTAAATATTTGACTTACCTTTTTAATTTGTTTAGTTATATTTTGTTAGTTTCCCATCATTTGGCCTATCAAAGCCAGTTAATGGTAGATTTCTTCTATATTTTCTTCATCAGAAACTATGTCTGTAACTCCAATGTCACAATTAGAGAGATGCATGACTTATAAAATTAATTTATTTTTTTAGTTCCTTTGGATATTTGCTTTTTATAATACCCTTCATTCTTCTGAATATATTACAGGCTACCCTTGATTTTCTTTTGTGCTTTTGGTAGTGGTTCTGTATACGACTATTTAGGATACACACGTATTTTCAAGTGCACGTCCTTTCTCAATTTACCTTTTCCTGAGTAAGTATAATTTTTTTGGTTGTTCAGCTACAGTGCGATATGCACTCTCAAACCTAGATTTTTAATGAATTTTCCTAACATTCATGTTTCAATCACCTCCAATTCAAACAAAACACCCTACCTGTTTTGCCACTGAATAGGAAATGATATCAGCTAAGAATACTCAGACTCCTCTCTGCTTTGCTAATAGTATTTTATTAACATCTTTTTGGACAATTAAGATCCTTTGCTAAGAATTCTCCTTCCAAATGGTTAAGGTTTTCTTGCCCTCAAAAAGAGTAAGACAGCTGCTCTGGATTTCATCATCTAGCTATGCACAGTCTTCTCACTAGCAGAGTTTCCGTCCAACTTAAGTATTCATTGCTGTTGCATGAAAATCTTCCCAGGGTCTCAGGGAAGATGGACATAAACAAAACCTCTGAAATGGTTGATACCATCTATTACTTCTAAGACTAATGGGATTTGAAAGGAATAATGAAAGGAGGAACTGAACACTATGATATAATTTCACACAGATCTGGGTTGCATGAAAAAGCCAGTATGCATAAGCAGCCTTAGATTTTTTTTTTTTTACATGCTTTTGTCTTCTTCCTATAGATGACTCCAACAACTCTGTCTTCTATCCTTGGAATATATTTCTTCTTCCACAATATATTTCTGTATTTAGCCATTTTTAAAACTCCACATATGATAAAAATGGTAAAAGGAAAAATAGTAATGTTCATGTAAAACTACATAATACAAAATAATTCTTTCAAATGGATTATATTATTTGATCTTTAAAACAGCTATTTGAAGTAAATAGATATTTTACTATTATTGCTAAATTTCTGGTCAGAATATGAAAGAACTTAACTGAGTTTTTTCATGGTTATACAAACACACATTAGAAGACTACAGAAAAAATGAAAGTGAGGTCAAAGTCTTGCAACTACAAATATCATGACTATTCCACTGTGCTCTGCTCATGATTTTTTTCTCTTGATTTCTTTTTTTCCCTAGTATTGCTTATATATTTCCATAGTACTCAGTCACCTGTATACTTCTTGCCTTTTTTAAAGTAGGACCTTAATCACTGAGTTCCTTTAACTTCTCTTGCCATCCCTTCATAGAATTATAAAATCAGAGGTCATTAATCATAGAAGGGACATACTTTCATCCAAATCCCAATGAGTGTTTTAATTCTTTTCACCAAATCCTGGACTTAAGTTCTATTTTTTCTTGAATACCCCATTCAAATTTTTGTTCCTAGTTCTGCTACCTGGAGATATCTAATGTTTTTTCTTCTACTACTCAGAGAGAGTTGATGTTCCTATTAGTACTTCTCTTTTCTAGGCTAAAAAAATCTTAGTTCTATTAATCATTTCTCCTAGTGTTTTGAATCAATTAGGGATATTTTATATTCAAATTACAAAGCCATAACCAAAACTTAAACTTTAAAAAATATTATTTCCTTACATAACTGAAATATCTAGAAATTGGGGCATCTACAAGACTGGGATGATGTAGGGTTTTAAAAATCACTCCCATGTTTATTACAAAAGGGTAGCCTACAGGGATTTAGAGCAATGGAATGGCCTCTATTATGACTGTGGTGGTGGATACCCAGCTCTATGCATTTGTCAAAGACCATAGAACTATATAACAAAAACTGTGCATTCTACTGATGTAAATGTTAAATATCAGGATGTAGAGATAACCCAAATTGAAATGCATTATTTATGCCTACTACATCACTGAAGAAAAACCATCTCCATAATGTATTCATTAAAAGTAGAATAATATGACACAGAGCAAGAACTAGATATTTTTTTTAAATGAAGCTGATGAATTTTATAGTGTTGTGTGTAAAAAAAAAACAAAGAGAAGTAAGTTATCTTTCAATATTAGTATAATGTATAATCTTCAAAGAACAGTGTGCAAGAATACCTCAAAATGCTCCTGGAAAAATTAAATTAAAAGATAATATAAACCCTTACATGAGCTTTTTGAAGACCCAGGAAAAAAACTAATTGAAATTTATTGCTTTAGGTTTACTAGATTCAATAGTATGATTATATTTATGCATTATACAGTAATTATTTTTATCTTAATATATTCAGCAAAAGAAGAAATAATCATTATTTAAATACCTGATGCTATTCTTGATGGTGACACAATTACTTGCATCCAAATCCCAAGCTGTATAAATTATAATATAATATTTTATGTCAATTGGAAAATTTCCAAAATTGTTAACTGAGCCAATTTTTGACTTAGAGGAGAGTAAACTAAGTGATTTTTCCAGGTTCTTACATCTTTTTTTTTTTTTTTTTTTTGTGACCAGCCGCACCGAGTGTGCCGGCCATCCCTATATAGGATCCGAACCCATGGCGGGAGTGCTGCAGCGCTTCCAGCGCCACACTCTCCTGAGTGCGCCATGGGGTTGGCCCCGTACATCTTGATTATTTGATTATACTCATTGATTCACTTTATCCAATTTCCCTTTTAGTATTTATATTTGCGTTTTCTCTTGTCAAGGAAAATAAAATGCTAGACACAGAGAAGTATTTATTGGCAAGAAGAGGACAGTATTCTATTTACAAAAACCATAAACAATCTATGTGAAAAGTACCACTATACTGTATTCAGGTCAAAATGAAAGCTTTTAGTGTACCTTATATTAACAAATGTAAAGATACAAGAAATATGAAAAAACAAGAAACTATGACACCACCAAAGGAATATAGTGATTCTCAAGTACCAGATTGTATAGAGCAGGAAGTCCTTGAAATGACTGAAAAGGAATTCTGAGCAACAATCTCAATGAGACACATGAAGTCTCAGATGACACAACGAAATGAGGAAAAGTATCCAGGATCTGAAGGAGGAAATGTATAAAGAGATCACAGCCTTAAAAAAGAATGTGGCAGAGCTCCTGGAGCTGAAGGATTCATCCCTTTTCAAAAGTTAGTCTATACCTACCTGTTTTCAGTACAATGCTGTCATCACAAAGACAGCTCACTTTAAATACTCGAAACAGCATTTGGTCTCTCAAATACTTTACCAACTCTGAAGATTTAGGGATCAAAGCTGCATTTATTTTTAATTCATCTAGTAAAAGCCATGAAAATATTTAAGACACTGTATTTGGAATCACACTTCAAATGATGTCAGTGTGCTAGATTTCATGATGGTGAGGACATTTTAAAATGAAGGCAAAAAATTCTTCTTTTACATAAATGTGGGTGTTAGACAAGCATCCCAAAAGCCTATTTGACTTGATTTTGTTTTTCTCATCTTCATTTTTTGCTTCCTTTACATTCCTCTTTCTCATGCCTTTGTCTGCAAAAATAAGTTGCTTGTCAAACATTCTGGTATAGTTTAGCATTTATGTTTTAAGTAACTTTTTCCATATGCTTGTTTTTGCCTCCATGAGATCTCTTTGTCTCAACTTTCTTCATTCTCCAGTCCTAAATTAAAAAAATTTTTTTTTTCCTTAGCTTTCCTTGTTGTGCTTGGCTATGATGTATAAAATCAGTCATACCCAGCTCTCTTCTGTAAGTTTATAATTTTAATTACTTTCCTATAAAATTCCCCTCCTGACTCGACTGTGCAGTTAAAACAAGTTTTAACTTCCTCAACTCCCATGAAGTGGATGTGAAGGAAGACAGTTATTAAAGGATTAAAAAGAAGCCTTTAGAAATCCTATTTCTTCTTTGAAGAAAATTAAGTCAGTTTTTGCTATGTTTTCTGCTTGGCTTCATAGTTCATGGATAGCCATCAATATTTGATGATTTTAAATAGGTTTCTGGCTTTCTCTTTTTAAAAGCAAGATTAGTTACGTATGTCATATAAACTCCTGCAATTGTGGTAGCACACATTAGAATTAAGGTTATTGCTCTTTTTTTTTTTTTTCCATTACCATATGCTGTCTTTTCTCAGAACTTTCTCAAGATATATCTTCTTGGATTGGAGGTTTGAATACTTGGTCTCAGATGTTGTTCAATTACTGTTCATCTGAGCATTTTCAAATCTTCAAAGACAGAATCCAAATAAATAGTGGAGCATGGCAGATACAAGGATGTTAATCTCCTTTAAATAAAATAAGTTAGGCAACATCTGTATAATCAAGACAGAATGGGATGTAACTGAAAGATACAGTCATTCCAATTTTTCAAAGCCTTTCACCAATGTCCTATTTGAAGCAGGGATTAGGAAAAAGATGTAATCAGAATGGAGGATAGCATTTTGAACTGCAATTTATCTATTATTCTGCTTTACATTTTTCTTTTGTTCTGGGTACAAACTCAGAATCAATGTAAGTTATACTATTTAGTTATGCATTTTATTTGAATGTAGAAGTATTAACTAAATCTTTATTCAGTTTTCTGACATCATTTCTGTGCTCTATGCTCTCTAGAAGATCACAGATGGTGGCTCACAGGTGTCATATCCCATATCCTTGATGTCCTTGGATAATCAGTAGTGTTAGATTATAATCAGTAGTTGTTGGGCCCATTTTTAGGAGCAAACATTATCTGTGAGCCACATGCTGCCTATGGGTGGAGGATGAAGATGGCGCCCATGGGAAGTAGGGGAGGTATAACCCAAGATAGCTCCAAAAGGTTATTGGTCCTCCAGTATTTCCGCACTCGTGAACCCTGCGTGATCGCTATGCTCAACATGTTAATACAAAATGCATGCCCGCGTGATCCTTTAATTGATTAGTTAGTTCATGGAAAGCCCCTACTTGCTTGCTTATATAAATTGCAGTGTAATGGCAATAAAGTGGAACTGCCCTGGCAGAACCCCTGCCGCGTCTGAGTGTTTCTTTCACAGGGCTGGGTTGGCGGGCAGCAGGCTCACTTTCCCCCGAGATCCCTCGGTCCCAACACCGGGGGTAATCCTGTTGGCTCCTTCTCCTTCTGGGTCTGTGGGAGGACCCCAGGCATGCCCCTGCAAGGAGTGATAGTAGTGCTGAAGCCAGCTCATTCTGGATCACGAGAGCTAATTGTTAAATATTCAGGAATTTGTGAGCAGTTGCCTAACATGGCTGTTATTAAAAAATGTCCATCAACAGATAACTGGATAAGGAAAATGTAGTATATATACTCAATGGAATACTACCTGGCCATAAACAAGAATGAAATTTTGCCATTCACAGCAACATGGGTGAACTTAGAGAAAATTTGGTTAAGTGAAAGAAGCCAGGCACAGAAAGAGAAATACCACATGTCCTTACTCTTAAGTGGTAGCTAAAATAAAATAAAAAAGAAAGAAAGAAAGAAAAGATAGAAACAACAATCACTATAATACGTTGAATTTTCAAAAAAGGAAGAAATAGAGCTGTAGTTATTAGTGGTGGCAAATGGGGAGGGGAGGGTAGTTAGCAAGAAATTGGTCAAGGGTCGTAAAGACTGAATATGTTTTATAAACATGAGTATACCAATTATCCTGATTTGATTACCACATATTGTACACAGCTATTGATATTCAAATCTGTACTCCACAAATATATATACTCAATTATGTTTTAATAAAAAAAACTGTCAAAAAAAGAATAATAAAGGGGAAAAAAAGAAAGAAAATAAATACACGAAAATACAATAAAAAAATTCCATTAAAAAACACTCATTGTTTTCTAATTATTTTACTATATTTTCCTGATTTTATTTACTCTTATTGTATCTGTTAGGTGAGAATATTGCATGATGGTATGCTATGGTGTCTCTTCCTAATCTGTTCAGTGATATCATGAAATCATATCATATTGGTAGCTTGAAATTGGCCATGATGGGAGTATTTTATACAATGTAAATTGGCAAACACTACAAATCAGAGCTTCTTCCCACACCTTTTCCTCCAGAGAGTTAGTCATTGAAACTCTACCAGGCTGACACTGGATATAATACTTAAACCAAACAAACAAGTAAACAAAACAACAACAACAAAAAAGAATCTAGAACTCATTGAGAATCTTATAATTGCTTTATTCAAGTCTTCTCATTTATCTTGGACTTTGATTATCAAATTTCTATGATTATTCTAGCTTTTCCAGGAATAAAATATGGAAACAAAATAGATATTGAGTAAGTTTGTGTTTCTCCAGCCTCTATCACCATTGCAATAACTGCCTTCAAAACTACCGAGAAGATTCAAGACAATCAACATATACACTACCTTAAATCAATAAAATAGTTCAGCAAGAAATTTAACATATCAAGATGACATTTTAACTCCCTAGAAAAAGGATACAAGGTAATAATTTTTAGGATAATTGGTGTTGTTTTGGAAATACATAAAATTATATCCCAAACTCTCAAACATTGTGAAGGGTCTGTGATTTTTACCCTATTTATAAATTAACATAAAAGTATTAGCTTGCTACAGTTTGAAGGATTTTGTTAAAGGACATGAGATTCCTGGGTAAGAGATGAAATACATTTTATCACTCACAGTAATAGCAGTGGGAAGAGTGTCATAATTTTGGTGTCAGTTTTCTATTGCTCAATTACCACAGGTTTTTGCAAAGAGGTCCAGAAGCCTCTTACCATAAAGTGGGTTGCATTAAAGAGAGGGAGCCTTTTCTTAGGAGATTCAATTCTTTGATAATGGGTAGTAAGTATGCTTGTCCTTTGCTGTAGAGGGAAGTATCATTTTTATATTCCAAGAGTGTTCACTTTACTAGCATTCTTGAAAATAGTCTGAAACAAAAAGCAGTTATTCCATTTCTTGCAAGACATGCATATATGAGAAAGCCCCCATGGAGAATTATCTCCCAATCACAAGCCAAGTCATTCATACATATAAAAACAAACAAACAAACAAAAAACCTCCAGATGAATTAGAGAACAAACAAACAAATAAATAAATTAGTAAGTAATGTTGTAAATATTTCTGAAGGCAATAAAGGAAGGCCTTAAGTGACAAGTCTTCTTCTTGAAGGAAAATATTAATAAATATAATTGCATAAGCATTTTAGAATTTTAGAACATCTGTATATTACAAATGACAGACTTGGAAAAATTACATACATCTTTAGTAATTGGCAGAAATTATTATTCAGAATATATATAGAATGTATATATGTCGGGTAGGAATCTCAGATCCTTCTGCCTTTTCCTAGGCGGGGTGTGAGTCAGGTAATTCAAAGAAGATACTGGCAGCTTTATGCAAAGCAGACATACTTTATTCTCAGATATGAGTTTCACAGACATGTTTTATTCTCAGACACAAGCTCAGGCTCTACTCCACTGACCATGCTCTGCCCTCCTTCCATGCTCCGACATTCCTCTGTGCTCTGCCATCCCCTCTGCTGCTCTGCCAACCAGCAGTTGAGAGCAGTTGCCTTTAGTTACCTTTATGTTCTTAGTAAACAATAGTGGCCACAAGCCAAGCATTACATAATTACAACAATAATGCTGAATCAGTAAATGGGCACAAGTGCAGTTACACTACTTTTATAACTTGTTTCTAGCAAATGTGCTGAATCTTGCCCATTTGTAACAGATGTGAGGAGAGTGAGCCTGACTAAACTTTTCTACTTTCCTTACAATATATTTCTATATATTCAGATTATATACAAATTTCTTCCTAAGCAACATTAAACTAACAGGCTAAGATAATATGAACAAAAGATATTAACAGATAATTTACATATGAAATACAAAAGACCAATAACAACTAATATAGCCCTCAAACTCCTCACTGGGAATTAACTTCTTTTTTTTATCATCTAACCCTGTAGTGTGGTAGATAAAATAATTATAAGCAAATAAGAAAAATCAAGTGTTTTGGAAAGCATAGGGACCCTGGAGGGCAATCTGTCAGTATCTTCCATTAAATTCAGTTTTGTATACCTGAAGACCCAGTAATTTTTTTTTTTTTAATGTTTTCTGTAGAGAAACACTTCCTATTTCCCCAAGGAGCCACGTACAACAAAATTTATTGAAATATTATTGACACAGTGATACAGAAGGTGCTCAGTTTCCCTGGGCTGGGGTTTCAGGACACGCCTCTGGGTTTCCAGCCACTCCTGAGGTCTCAGGTCCCCTCCTCTGAGCTCTTCCCTGGAGGAAAATTACTGTTGCTGGTTAAACTTATTTTTAGCACCAACATGAGGAAAATGAGACCACAGTGGGCTGGCTTATGCAATCCAGTGGCTGGGCATGTTCAATAGAACATTCTGGTGCATATAACTGGGAACCACCTCCTTAACTGAATACTCATTAGATAAACTGTAAAAGCCAAATCCCAGCAGAAGGCAGGGTTGTCGTTGCTCACTTTCCTGGAGGCAACCCACACTTTGCTGGTTGAGGTGTGTGTATTTTACTTTGTATCTAGTTTACTTTCAGCAAGCAGCTGCTTATTCTCTTGAGCCAGCCGCACTTTGTACTGAACTGTAAGTAGGTTTTTCTTGCTTTCATGTTAGACTTGATGTCTGTACTGAACTTACTTATGTGTTAGACTTGGTGTGAGCCCTGCTCAGTCTCTGGAGCTATGCTGCGCTCTCTCTGTGGAGTCTGTATTTCTTACCCATTTTATTAAACTTGTTCTCACTGTCTACTGTGACCCTCCACTTGAATTCTTCCTTGTGGTGGAGTCAAGAACCTTGTAAGAGGACTGGGTGGGTTGAGGCCAACTATCAGGCCCCCTGGACCTTACCTCCAACATCAATAGTGTAACATAGAGCGTAACCGAGACAGTCAATAAGGAATAGCTAAATGAAATGTGGAATACCATCCTGATATCAATAGCATTATATTTACATAATAAGAAAGACAGTGAGAAAGAAGACAGGAGCAGAGAGAGAGAGAGAGAGACAGAGAGAGAAGGAGAGAAAGAAACATGTATGTATAAAATGATCTAGAAGTACACATAGTAAATTGTAAGCGTGGTTACTTCTGGGAGAGAAATTTGGGTTGACAGTTGACAATTAGGGAGAAATTTTCTTTACTTGTGTTGTCTACTTTTTCATTTATTTTGTATTTTTATGTGTTTCTTAAATAATGAATGTTAGTAAAATATTTAAATAAAAACACTCTCTGGAAATATATTTGATCTTATAAGGAGATAAAATGAACATATATTCAAATATTTTGCTTTATGACTTCAACTTTAAATTTGAAAGGTATATATTAAAGATGTTTAAATACTTCTTCTTTTTTTTTTTTTTGTCTTTTTCATGACGGGCACTCATCCAGTGAGCGCACCGGCCATTCCTATATAGGATCCGAACCCGCGGTGGGAGCATCACCCCGCTCCCAGCGCCGCACTCTCCCAAGTGCGCCACGGGCTCGGCCCTAAATACTTCTTTTAAGGACAAATTACAGAATCCTTTGTACTCTCATCGGGTGTACATTTTGTGTCTAACAGAATTTATCACATTTTTCATAAATTAATATTTTCATCTTTTTCCCTACTAGACCATGAGCTTTTTGAGGAAATGTGATGTCTTTTTTTGTATGTATCTTCAATGAAAAAATACAATATCTGGCATATAGAAAATAGTAAGAAATTATTTGTTAATGAAAAAATGAATGAATAAATGAATGACTTCTGCCCAAGTGAAGCAGACATTAAAAAAGTACTAAGGGTTAGTGATAAATTGGCAAAAGGCCACAAAATGTGACTACATTGTGTAATGTTGAATATACTAATTATCATGATTTGAGCACCATATATTGCACACAGGTATTGATATTTAATGCTGTATACCACAGATATGTACAACCAATTATGTTTCAATGATAGTAATAAAAAGCACTGAGATATAAGTAACATTCATATAGCAAAGTGCTCAAAACTTGAGTGTCCAGATTGGTGTATTTTTCCGTGAAACCACCACCTACTTCAAGATACAGAACATGAAATAGCTAATTTGCATTACAGGCATATGTGATCCTATACTCCGTTTGGCTTAATAAAAAAAGAAATATGTATATATAGGGCAATGATGATGGCATCGAGTGAAAGCACAAATATCACAGCTGTCTTAGTGACCGCTCACAGATTAGAACATTAGTATTTACATCTAGATGGTGAAATAGCAAAATGAGAATAAAATATATATTGTTTTGAAAAACTAGAGTCATTTAATGATATTATGGTTAGTCTTTCTTGATTTGTCAGCACATATGATTTTTATATAATCCAATTATGCAGTATGACAGTGGGTCTGGGATTTCTCCTTTCGTTTAGTGAAATTATTTCATCCCCATGAGGATGAAAATTAGCAGCATGAACTGATCAGCTCACTGTTTTTGCTTTAGAAAAAACTGGATGGCATTGTTTAATTTATTTGCTAGAGAAGTCAGGCTTGCACTGTCCTCTGAGTGACAATTATTTCAAACTTAGTATTAGATATGGAAATGATTTTGGTGCTTAGAGAAAGTGGAACCAGAAACAGATGTCTTGTATAATTAGATGATCAAAACCTTCATCTAGACCAATGGAGAGCCTTGAGAGAGTACATTTTATATTTTATTCTTAATCTTAAGGATGTTTTGTTTATGAGGCTGACAAAGGAGAAATGCAAAGTCCCTCAGAAGCTAGAAAATAATGGCTCATTTAGACTACACTATCCCTGTGAAGACCTGACAGATGTGAAATGTGAAACTTAATCACACAAACTTGAACTTCGAGCAAATGGAAAAGTGTAGAGGATATTATAATGAGTAACCATGCATCTTTATCTAAGCTGGTGACATCAGAATGGTTTTCACTATTTCCTTTTTCTAAATAAAGTTTTAAAGAAATAATTCTTTTTAGGGTTAAAATCACCTTTGTGCCTTTCCCTATTCAATAATTTACCTTGTCCAGAGGAAAACATTATCTTTAATTTGTTGTTTATCTTCCTAGATATATTTAATACTTTTTGTACATACATATTTCATAAAGAGTAGATAAATAATATTTTGCAAACTTTATAACTCCACATAAATAATATCATACTTCAAACTGTAAAAACTTGCTTATTTATTTTTACCCAACATAGTTTTTACAGTTACACAAGTTGAAAACGAAGTTGTACTAGCCTAGAATCTTCTTTGATCCGAAAATTAGTCATTACAAATAAAGTGGAAGCCTTTTATTTTCCCACCTTCCAAGTGCCATCCATTTCTGTTCTTCCTGGAGATGAACACTATTATAAATATAGTTACAGCAAGTCAATTTGCACTTCTACTGCATGTATGCATCTAGAAATAAGTTACATTTTTTGTGTGTGTTTGTATGTTCTAATTATGTGAATTTTTCATTTTTGTCATTACGAAATATGCCTTTATATCTCTGGTAATACATCTTGTCTTAAAGTCCGTTTTTTGTTTTTTGGGTTTTTTTTCCCCCCTGAGATTACACAGCCTTATACAGATTATACAAAAATATGTCCACATTTATTTATATAGAGAGTCATATATAGATTTAACAAATAGACTGTTTAAATTTAAACGTGTATGAATATTTTTGTTGCATAGGAATTAGAACCTTTCCATGCATTTCATCTGTAAGAAAGGTTTACAAAGATCACTACTAGTTTAACAAACAGAACTTTGAGTTTTCATCAGGTCTTTCTTTTTTAATTGTCTGACAATCTGACTTTTATTTGGCACACTTAATTCATTTATATTTAATGTAAATGCTGATATGGATGGATAAAGGTCTATCATTTTACGATTTGTTTTTTATTTGTTCTAATTGTTCCTTTGATCCTCCTTTTCTATGTTGATTAAATTGAATACTTTAATATCCCACTTCACTTTCTATATTTCAGCTATAACTCTTTGCATTAAAGTTTTTTCTCTAGAGATTACAAAATGCATCTAAGTTATCATAGTCCAATTAGTGTTTATAATGTACTATTTCTTGTAAAGCATGAACAGCTTGTAACAGTATAATTCTGAATAACACCTCCTCCCATCCTTTGTGATTCTGTTGTCGTATATCTTAGGTCTGCACTTGTAATAAATTTGAGAATACATCGTTTTGACTTTGAGTCAAACAGTCATTTGTCTTTTTAAAAAATTAAACAGAAAAGGGAAAATAAATCTTATATTGATGCATATAATTGTCATTTTTCTTGCTTTATTCATTTCTGTAGATTTTAATTTCCATCTGGTGTGATATCTCTTTAGCCTGATGAACTTTCTTCAGCATATCTTACAGTACAGGTCAGCCAGTAATGCATTCTTAAAGTCCTTGTTTATCTGAAGACATGTTATTTCTGGTCAATGTTTTTGCTATTCCCGTATACATAATGTGTTCTTTGTTTTCTATTGCTTTCATGATTCTGTCCGTACATTTGCTTTTCAGAATTTGAGACTCATATTTTGGTGTGGCTTTACCTGATTCTCCTGCTTGAGATTTAGTTGGCATATTGAATCTGAAATTTTATATTGTTCATCAAATTTGCAAAATGCTCCATAATTATCTTTTTTCCCCCCTCCTCTATTTCCGTTCTTCATCTGGGACTCCAGAGAAATAGAGGTTAAACTTTTTGATATTATCATAAAAGTAACTACTATTCTGCTTATTTAAAAAAAAAATCTTTTTGTCTGTTCTTTAGATCAGGCAATTTGTTTTGATTTATCTTCCAGTTCATTGACTTTTTTTTTTTGGACATCTCTACTCTGCTGTAAAGCTTACCCAGTAAAATAATTTGGTTTCTCCTGACTGCTTTTCCACTTGAATATGGATCACAATTTTCTGTTTATTATTGTATCTAATACTTTTTATACTTTTATT
This sequence comes from Cynocephalus volans, assembly GCF_027409185.1. Lineage (NCBI taxonomy): Eukaryota > Metazoa > Chordata > Mammalia > Dermoptera > Cynocephalidae > Cynocephalus > Cynocephalus volans. The sequence continues at coordinate 111,475,827 of NC_084468.1, read as the reverse complement.
TTTACATTGTATTTTACATATTGCAGGGCATCTGTAACCTGTAATTATTTATTTTATTTTTAATTTTTATTGAAACATAACTGATAATATGTATGTATTTGTAAGGTACAGATTTGACTATCAGTATATGTGTACAAAATATTGTGATCAAATCAGGATAAGTAGTATATAAATGTTTACAAAATGTAATCAATTTTTGTGACCCTTAACTAATTTCTTGCTAACCCCATTCCTTTCTCCCTTTCCCACTTCTGAATAACCACAGTTCTATTATCCTTTTTTTTTTAAAGTTCAATGTGTTATTGTGATTTTTTTACTCCTTCCTCCCTCCCTCCCTCCCTCCCTCCCTCCTTCCCTCCCTCCCTCCCTCCTTCCCTCTCTCTTTCCATCTCTCCCTCCCTTCCTTCCTGTTCCCACATATGAATGAGGACATGTGGTATTTTTCTTTCTGTGCCTGACTTATTTTACTTAACAATTTTCTCCAGACTCATCCGTGTTGCTGTGAATGACAGAATTTCATTCTTATTTTATGGCAGAGCGATATTCCATTATGTAAATATAACACATTTTCCTCATCCAGTCTTCCAACGATGGACATTCCACCACTTGGCTATTGTAAATAGAGCTGCAATAAGCATGATAGTGCAGGTACTCCTTTGACATGATGATTCCCATTCCTTTGGGTATATACCCGGTAGTGGTATTGCTGCGTCTTATGGCAGTTCTATCTGCAGATTGAGAAATCTCCATACTGTTTTTCATAATGACTGCACTAATTTACAGTCCCACCAACAGTGAAGGGGGGGGTTCCTCTTTCTCCACATCCTCACCAACATTTGTTACTCTCTGTCTTTTTGATAATAGCCAGTCTAGCTGGGATGATATGATATCTCAATGTGTTTTTGATTTGCATTTCCCTGATGCTGAGTGATGTTGAGCATTTTTTCATTTGTCTGTCAGCCATTTGTATACCTTCCCTTGAGGAATGTTTACTCAGCTCCTTTGCCCTTTTTTTTAAATCGGGTAACTTGTTTCGTTACTGTTGAGTTGTTAGAATTCTTCATATATTTTGAATACTAATCCCTTGTCAGATGCATAGTTAGCACATATTTTCTCCTATTTTGTAGGTTGTCTTTTCACTCTGCTAATTGTTTCTTTTCCTCTGCAGGTACTTTCTAGTTTTATATAATCCCATTTGTTTATGTGTTTTTTTATTGCCTGTGCTTTTGAGGTGTTATTCATAAAGCATTTGCCCAGTCCTACATCATAAAGTGTTTTCCCTATGTTTTCTTTTCAGGTTTTATATTTGTCTTTAATCCATTCTGAGTTGATTTTGGTATATAGTGAGAGGTACTGATCTAGTTTCATTCTTCTACATATGGATGTCCAGTTTTCCCAGCACCATTTATTGAAAAGGCAGTATTTTCCCCAGTGGATGTTCATGATGCTTTTGTCAAATATCAGTTGGCTCTAAGTCTGTGGGTTGATTTCTGGGATCTCTATTCCATCCTATTTGTTGGAGTGTCTATCTTTATGTCAGTACCATGATGTTTTGATTATTATAGCTTTGTAGTAGAGCTTAAAGTCAGGGAGTGTTATGCCTCTGGCTCTATTTTTTCTTTTTGCTCAAGATTGCTTTTGTTGTTCTGGGTCTTTTGTTGTTCCATATGAATGTGAGGATTTTTCTTTTCTAATTCGGTGAATTGAAATTTTTTTCTATTCTATCATTGGGGATTGCATTAAACCTGTAGATTACTTTGGGTAGTATGGACATTTTCACAATGTTAATTCTTCCAATCCAAGAGTGTGGGATATCTTTCCATCTTTTTATGTCTTTAATTTCTTTCAGCAGTGATTTTTTTAAAGGGTGTTGTGTTTATTAAAATTAGTGATACTTTGGAAATACTTATACTATCTAGTTTTATGTGTGTATATGTTTTTATATTTGGCATACCTGCTTTATATTTCTCTTTGTTCTTTCAGTCTTTTAGACTACTTCTTTATTTTTCCATTTTTATTTTTTTGTTTATAATAATTTGAAAGTTCTATGGACTTTTGTATTCTTTAATGGTCACTCTAAAATGTTAACATCAGTATTAGCTTATCAATGTTAAAAATGACTCAATATCTTACTGACTTCATGAAAGAAACAAGAACTAGACATATTAATTCTGTTTCTCCTCCTGTAATGTTATATTAACTGGTATTTTAGTTCTCTATTCTTATACTCGCAAACTTTATTATAACATTTTATACTACCAGCATTTAGATGTTTGAAACCTTTTAACACATTCTTTGTACTCCACTAATTCTTATGTGTTAACCCTTTAACCAAAGACCACTTTTTTCTTCTATATTAATCTGCTAAAACAGCGTTAATTTGTTATACTACAATATTTATTATTAATCTGTTATTAATATCTATTATTATCTAATAACTCATATACCTTTTAAAAATATAAAGTACCAGCAACTGATTTTTAAAACAATGATGTTTATTGTATCTGAATTTTACTACTATCATAATTTCTTGTCTTGTTCTATTTCTATCTTCCTTTTTTCTCTTTTCCTGCACTCTATTGGATTTATAGTTTTTTCTTAATTATCCCTTCTTACCTGGACTGTTCCAAAATTTATACATTTAATTCATATTTTGATAAGGGTTATTCTTAAAATTTTAATGTGCTTATTTTTTGATGTAACCATCTTAAATTAATCAATGCTTCTATTAGTATTCAAATAATACTAAAATTTGTAGCTATTAAAACCAATATCTGTCATCTTATCCTACATATTACTTTTCTCTTGTATTTTATTTACCTTTTGATATTTAGTATTTCCATTACTATTTCTATACAGTCAGTTTAAAAGATATATTTTATTTTTATCATTTTCTTCATTCACCATTCATTCTTAAATCTCATATTTTCTTTAGGGGTTTAATATCTTCTTAAATTTTGCATCCTTTTGTAGTATTAGAACTTGACTAATTTTTATGTTAGAGTGAACTCTCAATCTTTGCTTCTGTGGAATATCTACATTTTACCCTGACTAGTGATTTATCACTTGCTAGAATAAGGTATAATTTATATAGATTTTCTGTCTTTCAGTAAACTTTTACATTAGAAGTCAAAGTTTTAACAAATTTATTTTGGAGAAATTTATACTCTTTGCTGCCATTGCAAATGATTTCTGTATCTGATTCTGTCAGTGCCCCGTCCACATCTCTGCAGCGCTCATCATTTCTGCATGTTGTCCTGATATCTTACTGCCAGCATATGAGTCTCTGCCTTAAGGTTTCCTTTGGCTGCTGGAGCCTGCTTTGTCTGAGTGTGGGGCAGGCTGGAAGTTCTGGGAAGTTAACATCCCACTTCAGAACAGCTCTCAGACAACAACTAACAGCAATTAATGGATAAAAACCCATGCTCCCTAGCCCATTGAAGGGAGGAATAACTCTGATGTGTACTCTCCACCATGTATTTCCTACAGTTGCCCCAGTGAAATTAATTCCATTTGTCCATGTGATGACTTGCTCAGTGTTTCATTTTCTATTGCTGCTATAACATATTACCACAAAATTCATGGTTCATAACAACAAAAATATATTAACTTACAGTTCTGGAAGTCAGAAGACCAAATGGGGTTTTATTGCTCTGAAATCAAGGTATGGACAGGGCTACATTTCTGTTTGGAAACTCTAGGGCAAAACTTGTTTTGCTTTTCTCATCTTCTAGTATAGAAGCCCACATTCCCTGGCTTGTGATCCCCTCCTCTCTATCTTCAAAGCCAGCAATGGCAGGTGGATTCCTTCTCACACTATATCACTCTAACCCTGATTCTGTCATCACATCTCTTCCTCTGATTCTCATTCTCTCTTTCACTTTTAAGAACCCAGTGATTAAATTAGACCCAGCCCCATGATCCAGGATTATCTCCCTTGTTAGCTGATTAGCAACATTAATTTCATTTCCAACCTTAAGTCCCCTTTGCTGTGTAATCTAACATATTCACAGGTTCTGGGAATTAGGACGTGGACATTTTTGGTGAGCCATTATTCTTCTTACCTTACTAAGTAATTCACCTTTACTAGTTCTGCTCCATCCCCCATTTCAATGTTTCACTCCCTTACTAGTATTTCCTGGGATCAACTTTGCTCAGTATCTATTTAAAAAGAAAAAAAAAAAGACTAGGACCTGAAACTATAAAATTACTAACGGAAAACATGGAGAAACATTTCAGGACATAGGACTGGGCAAAACCTTTATGAGTAAGAGCCCCAAAGCACAAGCAACAAAATAAATAAATAAATAAATGGGACTGTGTCAAACTCAAAACCTTCTGCACAGCAAAGGAAACAATCAACAGAGTGAAATGACAACCTGCAGAATGGGAGAAAATATTTACAAACTATACATCTGATAAAGGATTAATATCTAGAATATACAAGGAACTCAAGCAACACTACAGTAAAAAACAAATAACCCAATTAAAAAATGGGCTGAATAGACATTCGAATGACCAATAGATACTTAAAAAAATGCTCATCACTTATCATCAGGGAAATGCAAATTAAAACCACATTGAGATACCCTAGTTAGACTGGTCATTATCAATAAGACAGAATAATGAATGCTGGCGAGGATGTGGAGAGAGGGGAACTCTCCTACACTGTTGGTGGGACTGTAAATTAGTACAACCACTATGGAAAACAGTATGGAGGTTTCTCAACTACAGATAGATCTACTATATGATCCAGAAATCCCACTTCTATGTATGTATCCAAAGGAATGGAAATCACCATGTTAAAGGAACACATGCACTACCATGTTCATTGCAGCTCTATTTACAATAGTCAAGATATGGAACCAATTTAAATGTGATCGATGGATGACTGGATAAGGAAAATGTGGTATATATACATTATGGAATATTACTCTGCCATAAAAAGAATGAAATACTGCCATTCAGAGCAACATGGATGAGGTTGGAGAAAATTACATTAAATGAAATAAGCCAGGCATAGAGGGAAGAATACCACATATTCTCACTCATAATTGGAACTAAAGAGAGAAAGAAGGAAAGAAAGAAAGACCAGAGTGGTGCTTTGGACTTGCAGAGGGAGAAAACATACCTAGGGCTGCCAGGGTGGAGGGGTGGAAGAGGAGGGAGGTCGAGGAGAATTTGGGTGATGAACACTGGGAAAATGGCTATTTGTGATAATGGGCATACTGATAGTATTGATCTGATCATTAATTACATCTTGGACAAAGGTGGTGAAAATCAGCTTTGTACCCCATGCATATGTATAATCAATCAAAAAGATATGTCTTCTATTTGTTGCTTGTTGAGTACTAATGCATTTCAACTTCTGTGTTGATCATATTTCAGCTATCTTTCATTAGTTTATTAGCTAACCTCTCGTATTTGTTCTATAAATTATTTAAGGGAATGTATCTGTAGTTTTACCACCTGCTAATAATGACATTATTATTTCATCCTTTCCAATTCTTTTAAGGTATATTTTTCTTATTTGCTTTTGCTAGTATCTTATATATAATGTTGAATGAAAATGGTGAGTGTGGGCATCTTTCTTATCCTGATTTAAACAGACAGCTTCTAATGTTTCCTTACTTTGAATAATGTGATTATTATAAGTTAACCAAGTTTATTAAGGTAAAGTGTTTTCATATTACTAGTTTTCTAAGAGTTATTATCATAAATAAACGTTTAATCTTATCAAGGTCTTTTAACTATATTTAACGAGATAATTATATTTTCTTTCTTCAACCTGACAATGTGGTGAAGGTCATTTATAGACTTTCTAATTAAAACAATCTTTGTATGTCTAGTCATTTTAAAATTATTTTTTTAAATAGTGTGGAATTTGAATTGCTACTTTTGGGGTTTTACATTACATTAATGACTGATATGGATTCCTAATTTTCCTTTTTTAGTACTTTTTTTTTTCTGGTTCCTTCTTTCTAAGGAGATGCTTTAGTAGTTCTCTGAGTATTTACATACTCAAATAGCAAACTATCAAATTTTGTTTGCCTAATTACCTTAAGTTCATTCTCATCTCGATTGATCATCTTTCTGGGTATAATTTGATTGCTGAGAATTATTTTTTACACTTTGAATATATTATTCCATTTAGTCCACCTTGTGCTGTTCCTTTAAGAAACCTGTTGTCAGAGTCTTCAAATTTTTTATAACACTTTTCTAGTAATATTTTTTCTTTCTAGTTGCTTTTTAAGTTTTCCTTTCTTTGGGGTTCTGTACTTTTTACTACTGTACATTTAGGTGTAGAGTTATTTTCATTTACTTTAATCAATTCTTGTTGCATCATGAAATAAGGATTCAATCAGACCCTTACATGTACAAAGATCTCAACCATTATCTTTTCAAATTTTGTCCCTTTACATTCCATCTGGTTTTTCATTTTGGAAATCCTGTTAGTCAAAAATTGGATTTCTTTATTCTATTTTTTTTTTTTTTTAAAGATGACCGGCAAGGGGATCTTAGCCCTTGGCTTGGTGTTGTCAGCACCACGCTCAGCCACTGAGCAAACCGGCCATCCCTATATGGGATCCGAACCCGTGGCCTTGGGGTTATCAGCACCACACTCTCCCGAGTGAGCCACGGCCGGCCCCTCTTTATTCTATTTTTAATGCCATTTAAACCCTTTTTAATATTTTCTTATTTGTCTTCCTGTCCTCTAATCTGCACTTCTGTTTTATCTGTACATCTCTCTAATCTTTTATTATGAGGTGTTTCTTTTTTATGATTTTAACTGCTTGTTGTATTTTATTAATCATTTCAAATATACTTATTTTATTATTTCATCTGATAGGATTACTTGTTGAAGTTCTTAATTGTCTAATTCTGTTGGTATTGTGCTTCCTGAGTTTTGCTTACAGTGCTTTATAATTTTGGAATTTTAAGCTTTATCTCAGCGTAACTTTAGCTGTGGGAATCCTATGATGTTTGACGGAGAAATTGATTTACTTCTACCATAGAGGTGTTTTATTGTTAATATCTTGTTTTACAGTAGTCTCCATCCAAAAATAATACAAATTTTAAAATCTGTCTTATGTCAGGGGAGATACATGACTAAATGATTTCTCTACCCTGTACTCTGATTTACAGTAAATTTGCCTATCATTGTGGGTAGTGGGGTGGAGGCATACTGAAGTACTGTGAAAATTGCTTATTGCTCTTTTGGCCTTTTAGAACTAGATTGGTTATATGAGAATTCTGGATGATAAGATCAGAAAGGGAGATTTATAAAAGATTAAAGTACTATAAATACTCATCTACCATGCTGAAGTGTTTATTAAAATATTTATTGGAAAATATGTGTGCTATACAATTTTAAGGGGAAGTCTTACTAAAATAAATACAGTATGAGAAAGATATTTTAAATGGATCTGTGGCTCCAGGCATTGAAGAGTTGCAGAAATAAATTAGTAATTGAAGTGTGTGTGTGTGCCAGAGTTTATATTAACAAAAAACTTTTATTATATTATTAATGAATGCGATAATAAAATAATAACATAGTTATTATTTGGCAGTTCACACAGTGCTTCCGTAAAATCAATTGATTTAATCCTCAAAAAATTCCAAAAGAAAATATGGCAGATATTATTGAACTCATTTTACATATTGATAAATTAAGCCACAGCCTTGTTAAGTAACTTTCTCTTTAATGGTTGGAGGTGAGATTTGATCCCAGGTTTTCTAATAGTAGATTTACTATTCTTTTGTCATACCTTTGTGCTAAAGATACCAGACACAATCTTTTGAAAAAAACATAAAAAACTCAAAATACTTTTTACGCTAGGAGTTTTAACCCTTTTGCTATAACGCTTTTGATAGGTTTCAAAGTTTGTGGAAATATGTTTAGAAAATCAGACAATAGAAATGTTAAAATCCAGATTTTTGTTGAATTCTTTTTCCTCTGTGTGGAAGTCATGCAATTGTAATTGCGGCTTTTGAAGGATCCATGTGCGTTAAATGTTGGGTCTCTGGGCACCAGATTTATCATAAAATGAATAATAAAACGATATTTTGCTTTAATTACTTAATTTAACAAAAACAAATTATGTAAGATGATCTCAAATAAACCTCGTCAGAGCATATATTTTTCCTTGTTAAATATAAGTGTGACCAACTATTAGATGAAGCTGGAGGACTTCTAATTTTGGAATATTTCTAGCTAGCTGAGTATAGTACAATTTTAGCATCTGAGATTTTATTAAGAAAGCATGTGTGAATTAGCACTTGGTTAAGTGCTATAATAAATAATCTTTTGTCTCTTGCTACCTTTTTCTTCCATATATTTTGATTTTGTATATTTTACTGCTACTCTGAGTTTCTGTCACTCTGGGGCTCTAAACTCACATTGTACTTTGGTTATAATTTACAAACTGTTGTTGAAGCATAAACATTTATAAGTAAATGCAAATTATTGCACAATATTTATTTAGTGTATTGTTTATATATACATATTTTCCTTAATGATATCCATATGTTTCTAACTGCCATTATCTTTGAAAAAAATTATGTCTGCATCATACTAAAAGTATTTGCCTGCCTATTTATTTATGTGATATTGTTCATTATTGAATTGTATGAATTCTACTATTTATAATTTTATTTTATGATGAATAAAATTAACAAAAAATATTCAGTTGATTTTATAGATCCAATAGCATCTTGTACAGTGTTTTGAAATCTATAATTGATTAGAAACAGAGGAAATTTAATTTTTTTTCAACATAATACTTTAAGGGTGTGTATATGTGTTATAAACAATAACTTCTGTGAGATATCCAGAGCCTACAAGATAACTATGAATCATCTTGGATTTAGAGTTCTTTGCTTGTTTGGTTTTTCTTATTTTGGATTTTTAAAAATTGAAACTTAGTTGATTGCACATATTTGTGGGCTACAGATTTGAACATCCACACCTGTGCACTGTGTGTAATGATGAAATCAGGATAATTAGCATACTCATTATTACAAAATATAATCATTTCTTATGAACCTTAACCAATTTCTTGCTAACCTCCCTCCCTGTTTCTACCTCTAGTAACCACAGTTCTGTTCTCTGTTTTTGAAAGTTCAGTGTAATATTGTGATTGTTCTTTCTTCCTTTCTTTCTTATTTATTTATTTATTTACTTGTTTGTTGGGGTGTTTTTTAGCTGCCACTTACGAGTGAGGACATGTGGTGTTTCTCTTTCTGGGCCTGGCTTATTTGACTTAACATGATTTTTTTTCCAAGCTTGTCCTATTGTTACAAATGGGAGAATTTTATTCTTTTTCATGGCTGAGTAGTATTCCATTGCGTGTATCTACCACATTTTCCTTATCCAGTCATTCACTGATGGACATTTAGGTTGGTTCAATGTCTTGGTTATTATATATAGAGCTGCGATAAACATGGGAGTGTGGGTATCCCGTCAACATGATGATTTCCATTCCTTTGGGTATATTCCCAGCAGTGGAATTGCTATATCATATGACAGTTCTATCTGTAGTTGTTTGAGAAACTTTCGTTCTGTTTTTCATAATGGCTGAACTGATTTACAGTCCCACCAATGGTTTACAAAGGTTCTCCTTTCTCCACATCCTCATAAGCCTTTGTTAACTCTGTCTTTTTTATTATAGCCGATCCAACTGCAGTGAGAGAATATCTCAATGTGGTTTTGATTTACATTTTGCTGCTGCTGAGTTATGTGAGCATTTTTGCATGTGCCTGTTGGCATTTGTATGTCTTACTTTGAGAAATGTCTATTTAGCTCCTTGGCCCATTTTTACATTGGATTATTTGTTGTTGGGTTTTCTTGTTTTTCTTTTCTTTTTTTTTTTTTTTTACTGTTAAATTGTTTGAGTTCCTTGTATTTTCTGGATATTAATCTTTTGGTGGATTTCTAGTTTTGGATTTTAAATTTACCCTTCAGTATCCTGATTTGCACTTTCTTAATTTATGAGACCCAATCGTCTTTCATTAAGGTTGTTTATTTGGTCTTTCCAAGCACTTTGATTTTAAAGAGTTTATTAAAATATGTAAGGTATATGGAGAAAAAGTGATGAGCTAGAAAGTACATAAAATGTTATGTTCAGTTCCGGAGACTGTATAATTTGAATCTGATTCAATGTCACCAACTTATTGACTATGAAAGCCAGAATTAATTGTAAATTTAGCGTAATCTTTTATTAGTAGAAATTGTTATGTTTGAGGACTAAGTATTATATTACATTAAGTTTGGTAAAATAATTACATATTTCATATATTACATATGGAGCAAGAATCATATCTTGTATTAAATCTAGAGCAACTTCATGATATAATAGTTACAAAAGAATTGTTCATATATGAGCTCTGACAATGACTAAGAGTTATAAACCCCAATAAAATATAAATTAAGAAAAAAAAACTTCCTCCTGCTTCAAAAATATTATTATAGTTTAAATTTTTCTCCAAAGATAAATGTAAATCTAACCTATGCTGGAGGTAATGCCACCATGAAAAATATATCACTATAACAGTAGGTCAAAGATTATAAAGAAGCACATCTTTCCTTCACAGTTCTTTTTTTTCCCCCTGTGACATAATTTTCAAAAGGTTTCCTAAGGCCAGTTTTCCCTTAAAGACAAGATCATTTGAAAACACTCAGAATTTTCTCACATTAAAAATATCTGGCAGGCCTTTTTGAAAACCTCTTGGCTTGTTGGCAAAATCTGGGATTTATAGAGATCAAGTTTATCAAGCCAAAGCAGAACACAGTATCAGAAGCTCAGCACAACAGTGATAAACAGTTATTTCCTGATGCTAAATGTCACAGCATGCCTTTCACCAATCATTTAAAATTGTTTTATATAGCAGTGCCTCTGGGCACAGTGAAGGGCTTGAACCCCATGGTTGGTGAACAATTTTTCCCAATGAGCATCTGTCCTTGAGAATGTCATACATGTGCTGTTGACTTTGTTCTGTAGCATATCCTTAGGTATGCAAAAAGGCATGACCCATGAAATCAGAGTCAATAAATGGCTATGATTTCATGAATCTGTATCAAACCACAACATGTAGCATACGTGAAGATTAGTAGTTAGAATTTCCAAAAGAAATATGAACAGATAGTTTTTATCAAAATGCAATACATAGCAGCACACTAATTAATGGCAAAATCAAAGAAGAAGAAGTCAAAATCAGATTCAAGAAATCCAGTAGATACATTAAAAAATCTTAAATTCTGAGAATAGTGGGAAGATGACAAACTAGAGAAACCTAGGACACATTTCTTCCATAAAAGAAGACCAGAATAGGCCTACTGCTACCAACACTGCACTCATCAGTGACATTGTCAGGACCTGGGACCATCATTCACCTCACCACTGTGAGTTTCACCTCACCCCACACTGTTGTCACCTGCAGTGTAGCTCCAGCTGCCGCTGTTGCTGTTAGCCATCCAAACCAGTGCTACAAGTCTGACCAGGCCAGTTGTACACAAGATCCCTGCCCACACTGCTGCACCAGTTAGCCTGGCCATGCCCAGGACCCCTGCTGCAGCCACCTGCAGTGCAGCAGCCATGGCTAGTGGCTGTCTACACCACCACACCACCCAGACCAACCAGGTGCAGGACCCCTGCCCAAGCCTCTTTGACAATCAGCTCATCTACTTGCTGGTCATCTTGCCATAGTTACATGCAGTGCAGCTGCTGCTGCCATAGCCATCACACCAGCTGGACTGTCTGGGGGTGGTAACCCCTGCTAATGCTGAAGCAGTAGCCACCTCTTCTGGGGGTCAGACCCCTTGCTGCCACTGCCAGCAGTGCAGTGGCCATTGCCAGGGGTCAGCCACCCTGCTGCATCAGCCAGACCAGCCTGCATGGGAACCCCACCCTACTGCCTCCCCAGCAGACTCTGCTACATGTGGGACCCCCACCATAGTCAGGTGCAGTGTGGCTGCTGCCACCATAGCCTTTGTACCAGCTTGATCAACTGGGTGCATAAACCCACCCATGCCACTGCATGGCAATGCTGAGGCTGAAGCAGTAGACAGCCCAGATGGGTATGGGACCCTGGCAACTATTGCTTGCACCCTTTCTTCTGCCACAGCTGCTGCTGGCAGTCACACACACAGCTACCATCACTCCTGCACCAATCAGACTGGACAAGGGCAGGACTCATCACTGCCACTGCACATTGACACAAGAAGGGTCACAAACAGGACACCAAAAAGAGGTAAGCCAGAGTAGACTCACACCCAGTGACACAACTCTCAGGGGGAATTTCACCCTGTGTGCAGTGAGCATGACTGCCTTGATTCAGGGAAAGTCACACAGACAACCTGGAGAATACAGAAATCCTGGATAGCCAAATAGTGTACAGAAGGAAATTTCCAGCAACCACTAACCCATCCCCTAACCAAGGGAAGCAAGGACCCAGGAAAAGCCTTGGCCTATAGGATCAAGGAAAGAGAAACCTTGTCCAAGGTCACTCATTCAAACTGAGTAGATTCAGTATACTCCAATATACCCATCAGGGTCACAGGACACTAAGTGGGGACCCAACAAGTTCACTTAGGGTCACTCACCCCAGCCAAAGAGTGACAGAAACACAGGAACTTCACCCAAGACCTCGAGAACTAGCCCAAATCTTAAACATCTCAACTAACCTCAGGAAGAAATAACTAAGTGCCCCAGTGCCTACACCACAGAGGCACTCACACACTCTGACATTAAATACGGCAGAAGTACCCACACAGAGATTTACTATTGAGTCTCTTTGGAGCCAATACTAATACATTCTACTCAAAGATCAATATAAAACACATCTACAGGAGGAAACCTCTCTCCTTAAAGCCCACTTCAGAGTAACAGAAGAAGGAACTGTTCACCTGGATGACTAGAAATCAATGTTGAGAGACTAGAAATATGGAAAAATAAAAAAAATATGACACCACCAAAGGAATACAATAATTCTCAAGTACAAGACCCCATACAGCAGGACACCCTTGAAATGTCTGAAAAGGAATTTGGAGTAACAATCTTAAACAAACTCAGTAAAATACAAAAAGACTCACTTAGACAACACAATGAAATGAGAAAAACAATCCAGGACTTGAAGGAATTGTTATACAAAGATATAAATTGCATAAAAAAGAATGTAGCAAAACTCCTGGAACTGAAAAACTCATTCAATGAAATAAAGATTACAACTGATAGTGTAAGCAACAGACTAGAGTAAGAAGAAGAAAGAATTTCTGGTCTCAAAATTGGCCTTTTTGAAATAACCCAAGCAGACCAAAAAAAAAAAAAAAAGAAAAAAAGAAAAAAAGAATTTTTTAAAAAATGAAGAAAATCTAAGACAACTAGAAGACCACCTTAAACACACAAACATTCAAATCATGGGTATTCCAGAGGTGAGAAGAGAAAAGAAAAGGCTTTGAAAATATATTCATTGAAATAATAGTGGAAAACTTCCCAGGTAGTGGTAGAGGCTCAAAGGACCCCAAACAGGTTCAATCTAAAAAGGTCTTAAAGATATATTGTAGTCAAACTGTCAAAAGTCAAAGACAAAGAGAGAATTTGAAAAACAGCAAGAGAAAAGCATCAGGTCACCTATAAGAGAATCATCATCAGACTAACAGCAGACTTTTCAATAGAAACTCCTCAGGCTGGAAGAGATTGGAAGGATATATTCAAACTACTAAAAGAAAAAAAATTTAAAAAACCCTGCCATCCAATAATTTTTTCCCAGAAAGGTGATCCTTCAGAAAAGAAGGGTAAATAGTGTATTTCCCAGACAACCAAAAGCTTTGGGAGTCCACCGTCACATGACCATCTCTACAAGAAATCTTTAAGGGGCTCCTGTAACTGGAACACAAAATATGACAATCACCACCATGAATACACTAGGAAGAACAAACACCACTTGTAGAATAGATATGCAAATGAGAAAGAGAAAGAAACTACACTATACCACCCCAAAAACCAATGAAAAGCAAAGACAAACAATAAAAGGAAAGAAAAAAACAAAAAATATTTAAATCAACTATAGGCAAAACAGTTAAATGACAGGAGCAAAACAACGCTTCTCAATAACAACCCTAAATATAAATGGATTAAATTACCCACTCAAAAGATACAGACTGACTGACTGTGTTAAAAAGCTAGACCCAACTATATGCTGGCTTCAAGAACCTCACTTCACCCATAAAGACACACAGACTAACAGTGAAGGGGATGGAAAAACATGTACAATGTGAATGGAAGCCAAAAATGAGCAGGAGTAGCTAGTCTTATATTAGATAAAATAGACTTTAAACCAAAAACCATAAAAAGAGACAAAGAAGGTCATTACATAATGATAAAGGGAACTATTCAGCAGGAAGACATAACAACCATAAATATATATACAACCAACACTGGAGAACCCAGATATATAAAGCAAACACTATTAGACCTAAATAAAGAGATAGACCCCAGTACAATAGTACTTGGACACCTGATCACACTTCTCTCAGCACTGGAAAGATCATCTAGGCAACAAATCAACAGAGAATCACAGGATTTAAACTACACTTTAGAACAATTGGACTTGGCAAATACCTACAGAACATGTCATCCAACAACTACAGAATATATGTTCTTCTTATCAGCACATGGAATATTCTCTAGGATAGACCACATGTTAGGTCACAAATCAAGTCTCAGCCAAGTTTCCTTTCAGACCGCAGTGGATTAAAACATGAAGTCAGTAACAAATGAAACTCTGAAAACTCTAAATACCCATGGATATTTAATAAATGCTTCTGAATGATCCATGATTTCAAAAAGAAATTAAACAAGAAAACAAGATTTCTTCATCCTAATGAAAATAAAGACACACCATACCAAAACCTGTGAGATACAGCAAAAGCACTACTAAGAGGGAGGTTTATTTAAATAAAAGCTAACATCAAAAGAATAGAAAGTTTTCAAATAAATAACCTAATGCTACATCTCAAAGAACTAGAAAACCAAGTGCAGTCCAACCCGAAAATTAGTAGATGGAAGGAAATAATTGAGGTCAGAGAAGAACTAAATGAAGTAGATACCCAAAATACTATAAAAAAGGTCAATGAAACAAAAAGTTTGTTTTTGAGAAGATAAAAAATATAGACAAACCATTAGCAAGGCTAACTAAAAAGAAAAGAGGAGACCCAAATAACAAAAATAGGAAATGAAAGAGCAGACATTACACTGATACCACAGAAATACAAAAAAATCATTAGAGAGTATTATAAACAACTATATGCCAACAAATTGAAAACCTAGGGATTGATGCTCTTCCAGCTTTCTTCAAAGATATTTTCTCTTTTTAAACAAACAAAAAATGTGACAACTCATTATTATTATTAGATAGGGAGTAAAGATAAAACTAAAATGTGGGACCGAGCCCGTGGCGCACTTGGTAGAGTGCCGCGCTGGGAGCGCAGCAACGCTCCCGCCGCAGGTTCGGATCCTATATAGGAATGACTGGTGCACTCACTGGCTGAGTGCCGGTCACGAAAAAACGACAAAAAAAAAAAAAAAAACTAAAATGTGATCCTTCAACCAGAAGACAAAGAATCCTAAATGGAATCTCAAAAAATTCCAAAGTAATGATGAGCAACAGAAAAGGTAAATATATGGAAAATAAATAAAAGCAAATAAAAGTAAATGAAATTTGACAACTTTAAAAACAATAATAATGACTTACAGATCTAAAAATATTTACATAATTAAAATACATGGAAACAGTAGTATGCAAGTCAGGAGGAGGAGGATAGTTAAGGCATTCTAAGATCTTTGCATTTTCCTGGAGAAAAAAAGTTACTACTTTTAGTAGTTACGGATATTCATTCATGAATACATGTATGAATGCATATTACAATATCCAGAGTAACTATGAAAGAAATATGAGAGATTAATAATAGAACAATAGAAAATGCTTTAATCCAAAATAAACCATGAAAAGAGGTAAAAGCAAGCACAGAACAGGAAGGACAAATAGAAAGCAATAACAAGATGGAAGACCTGAACCAAAATTTGTCAGTGAGATAAATATTTCATAGTGATTAAAGGTTAGGTTGCCAAAAATATGTATAAATTCAAACTATATATATATATATAAAATAATATACACTCCATCTCTGCAAAAAAAAAAAGTGGATTTTAAATGAGAAAAGGATAATGCCACATATTTAATGGGAAATTTTAATACACTTCTGGAAATTGAACAAGAAAAAAAATAATTAGGCATAATAGCATATAGCCAGCAGAAAGACAAACAGTGAAAGGTATCATTTTAATGTACAGGTGAACTATGCACAAAAATTATCCTCAGGCTGCAGAATTGAGCATGTGTCAACAACTTTCAAAAGTGTTAAATTATACACAGTATATTCTCTACTATAGTTGAATTAATCTATAAATAAATAACTAAACAGTTACTAAAACTTTCCAAATGCTTAATAATTAACTAGCACACTTCTAAATAACTATAGTGTTAGAGGTCAGAAGAGTCATTATCTTTGGCAGGAGGCATGGCATATTCATTGGGAAGGTTGCTAGTGATACCACATGAGGGGGTCTGGGGAGGCCCAATAGCTGGCCTCAACCCACCCCATCCTCTAGCAGGTTCTTGATGCTGCCACCGGAAAGGATTCAAGAGCAGAGTCACAGTAGAAAGCGAAAGCAAGTTTAATGTAACAAAGCATGGAACACAGACTTCACAGAGAAAACTGTGGCCTACCTCCAGAGACTGAGCAGGGCCCACACTAAGTTTAATACAAAAGTAAGAAATACACATTTAGAGTTTAGTACAAAGTGTATGCTGGCTCAAGAGAGTGAAGAGCTGCCCATGAGAGGTAAGTTTAACACAAAAGTAAAGCATACACACCACACCAGCAAAGTATGGGTTGGCCCTAGGAGAAGTGGGCAACAACCCCTCCTTCTGCAGGTATTCAACTTTGATAGTTTTGCTAATACATATTCATGCTATCTAATGAATATTCAACTAGGGGGGTGGTTCCCAGTTATGTAACATAGTATTGCACATGCTCAGTTGGTCTCTTGTAGAGCATGCTCATTAGCCAAATTCTACCACATGCACCAAATATATTCAAGAATATTTGGTGCTCTCTGGCGCCTCCCATGGAAGGTCATTCAAGAGATAAATTCCTTTTTTACTGAGCATGCTCATCTACTGAGATTGCATAAGTCTGTCCCCTGCGGGCTCAATTTCCATTTGCTGGTGTCATAGCCCACAGTAGCTTAGGACGCAGAGGTGGGGCTTGAGTTCTAGAGTAGTAATTTGAGACCCAGGAGAGTGGCCTGGAACCTGACACCAGGGAAACTGAACACTTCCTGTCTCACTAGTAATATTTTATTTTTAAATCTTAATCAGATTTACTCATTGAGCCACTCTTATGCTTTATGTACCTTTTGTATGTTTGCTACATTTCAATAAAAAATTGTGAGGTAATAGAATGAAATGTGTGTGTATGTGTATGGATAAACACATATATACATATATAAATATGCAGATAAGAGAATGTCTATAACTATGGGGAAAGACTTCAGACAAAATTTTATAGCTATATTTTAAAAGAAAACTGATGGATTTGGCGACATAAAATGTATGTTCAAAGACAGAGATGACAGATTTAGAGAACATTTAAAATGAATATAGGTTTTCTAACCAGAAAGCATAGGGAACTTCTGCAAATTGACAAAAAAAGTGATTAAAAAAACCCAAAGGAAAAAAATAGGCAAAGTATATGAATGATCAATTCACAGAAGAGAATACGTAAAATGGCTAATCATCATTAAAGAAATGGGAGATTATCAATTTCACTAGTAATCAGAGGAGGGAAAAAAAAGTTTTTTTTGCCAGGTTAAATCCATCAGATTGGCAAACATGAACATGCCAGATAATACCAAGTGAATGTGTGGATGTGTGAAAAAGGGAAACCCTCATAAAAGTAGGAGAATAAAACAATAAAGACTTTCTGAAAAACAATTGACAGAACTTATAAAATTATGCATTTATATGGAAATTCTAAGTATGTATTATGGAGAATTTCTTGCACATATCCATAAAGTGAAAGCATGAGGATTTCATGCAGCATTTTTGTTGCGGTGAGACTTAATGGTAACCCAGGTGTTCATCATTATGAAAACACATAGATTGAATAGGGTGAGCATACACAGAAGATGTATGAGCCATTAAAAATAATTGAAATATAACCGTCTACAGAAACCTGGGTTTATGTTCAAAATTGACTCTTAAGTAAAATTCTGAAAACCAATGTAATGTAGAAAAGTATCATTTGTGTACATGAATTAAAATACATACCACTCACATAGAAATAGATCTTTTAGAAGGGCATGTGAATGTTCAAGAGAAAAGATATAGCACATTAAAATCTGTATAGGGATGGAGGGAGATGAAAATTGTGGTGAGAAATGAAGGAGAAACGAAGGCAAAAAATAACATGAAACAGAAGAGAGCTCTTGGCAGTACTGATCATGATACTGTTCCATGTACAGAGAAGCCGTGATAAACTCAGCTATCACCAACTAGGGTAGAAAAAAATCAGACCTGAAAATGCAAAAATTGAATTGAGATAAATTATGTGCCACCATTTTTACATTGTGGGATGGGATGTCAGGCTTTTATTTTCGATGGTTTTCCCTATCCCACTTTATTCTTTTTCACATAGATGTAAAAGTGAAATTCAGCTGAGTGAAATAGTGGAAATCCTTGGTTGGAGTTCCTTGCCAGAATGAATTATTAAAGTCATGTAAAAAGTCTATTGAAATATGATCTTTAAAATGAGAAACATACTGCCTTTGAATACTAGATTATTAAGAATTTTCTGTACATTTTGTTCCAATTGCAGAGTTCTCAGGGCCAATTTCTTTTACATCATATGAGCTTCACAGGGTATATTAAAGAGAGATTGTCTTCTCAAAATTTTCTTTCACAAATTGTTCATTGTTAATCTAATTAAAATGTAAGCCTATTCTTAATATCTAATTTAATATTTGCCTTTTTTGAATAATATAAGTTTTAAAAATTATGTGAATGCTCATTTAAAAACAGCATTTTTAGCATTAACCTTATAAGGATTCTATTTTTTTCCTATGAAATTCTTATATAAAGATTGGTATTCTGACTCTGTTGGTCTTATTATGCCAGCTGTGTAAGTAGAGGGTGTAATATTGTGTAAGCTAAAAGAAAGATAAAAATGTTCTCATATATATAAACTGCACAAAAGTAACCTCATAGGCAAATTACCATCTGTTTCTGGGCTCAGCTAATGAGAGAACTTGTTCAATTGCATATCAGCTCAATCTGAAAATAATAAAACCATGACTTCTCTGAATTAAAAAGCATGCCCCTATAACCTCCCCTTCTCAACCTCTAGTTTCACTTGTTGAAAAACAAGGAAAACAAATAGACATGTGGCCACCCACGTGGTTGTGCAAATTGGAAAAAACGTGCGACAGAATGCCTGAAGGTTTCACTTAGTCCTTTACACATGGACTTAATCACTTTGGCAAATTCTCCCTCCCTCCCATATGAACTTTATAGACCACTTTTCAAATTAAAAGTACCTTCTCTTCTTTCATGTTTTAAGAACAAGTGGCTGAGGAAAAGGCTGGGAAATGATTTGGGAAGAAACTGTATCATTAGCTAGGAAATTTGATGCTTTTGTTAATTCTTGGAAATGTGCTAATAATGTAGGATGCTACAAATTTCTGAGGAGCTTCTTGGTATGTGTGATGGGGTGTGTGTGGGGCTTGAATAAGGGGATATGTGCACATGCAGACTCATTAACTAAGCTGAAGTCTATTCTTGAGTTGGAAACATTTTAATTCCATAATATACATGTACATTTAAATTCTATTATATACATGGAACAAATCAATGTTCCATTGGGCTTTAACCTTTAGAGTTACTTCTAGGGTCTAAATGCTGTGCAAATTAATTAGTAGAGATGATCAAAAGCATCTGATAGCATTAACAATACAGAATGACATAATTCTAAACATACCTGAACATTTTCAGACAAATCCACGGTATGTTTAAAATTTGAAAATAATCAGCTCTCTAGTGGAATGGGACCTTTACTTTTCTAATGCCCTCTACCGTTGAAGTCTACATGGAAAGCATAAACTACTTCTCAGAGTAACAACTGCAGAGACTTACAGAAGGATTTCATAGATCTGCATACATAGAGCTGGTCAAAAAAAAATCACCTTAAAGTCTCCGTTTAATTCAGTAAATTAAAGGACAATATGGCCTGATTAAGATATTCTTGCAAATGCTTTGTGGATGAGCTGTTCTCCTTAGCCTAGATTTCTGTCCTTCCTAATTCCCTTGATTGAGGCATATCGTTCTATGACTACCATTCTTACTGTCATACTTTCTATTTACAAGCTGATATATGACACCTCCTCCCCCTCATCGGAAAACTTTTATAGCGACACTTCCATATATTTGTTAGTCAACTAATTTATAATTGGGCAAATATTTTCTACAAAGAGCCAGAAAATATTTTAGCCTTTTGGGCCAGCCAGTGTCTGTTGCATCTACTTAACTCTGCTTTTGTAGTGTGAAATTAGTCATGGGCTTCATGTGAAAGACTGAGTGTGGTCAGGTTCCAAAAAGACCTTTATTTACAAAAACGAGTGACTAGCTGAATCTGGCCCCTGGCCTATAGTTTTTTAATCCCTGAACCATAAATCTGCTCAAATGGGGACAGGGGCTTCCTCTGATTTTCTTTATGATTTAGAGGACAGATATATTGAAAAGTGCTCAATATCACTAATCATCATGGAAATGCAAATCAAAATCTCAGTGAGATATCACCTCACTCCTCTTAGGATTGATATTATCAAAAAGACAAAAGATAAAAAGTGTTGATGAGGATGTGAAGAAAAGGGAATCCTTACACATTGTCAGTGGGTATGTAAATCAGTACAGTCATCATGGAAAAGAGTATGGAGGTTCCTCAAAATGTTAAAACTAGAACTACCATATAACTCAGCAATCTTACTTACTACTAAGCATATAGCCAAGGGAAGTAAAGTTGGTATATCAAAGAGATATTTGCTCTTACATGTTTATTGCAGCACTATTCACAAGAGCCAAAATATGGAATCAGCTTAAGTGTCCATCAATAAATGATTGGATAAAGAAAATGTAGTATATATACACAATGGAATGCTATTTAGCTATAAATAAGGATGAAATCCTGCCATTTGCAACAACATGGATGAATCTGGAGGACATTATGTTAAGTGAAATAAGCCAGGTACAGAAAGACAAATACTGCATGATCTCACTCATATATGGAATCTAAAACAGTTGATCTCATAGAAATAGAGATTAGAACGGTGGTTACCAGAGGCTGAGGAGTTAGGAGAGAGCAGAGGATGGGGAGATGTTGGTTAAAGGACACATAATTACAGTTTGACTGGAGGAATAACTTTAAGAGATTTTTCTGTACATCATGGTGACTATAGTTAATAATGACATATTATGTTTTTGAAAAATGCAAAGACAGTGGATGTTAAATATTCTTAACAAAAAAACGATAAATGCATTTGTTAAATAGATAAATTTAACTACTCTACTATATACATATATATGAGTATACTTCAAAACATTATGTTTTATGTAATAAATACATATAATTTTAACTGTCAATTGAAAAAAAACTTAGTAGGAAGGCCAAATAATACAACCTTTGTATTGATTTAAACATTTGCAAAGAAAAACGGTGACAGTCAAACCATAAGCATGGTGGTCCTGGGAAAGTGGAAAACTTTTAAATCTTTATTTTCCTCACATAAAATATGGGATACTAATACATGTGCCAGAGAGATGTTATAAGATAAAATGTGAAAATGCTTACAAAGGGTATGGTATAGTTATAGCATATTTCAAGTTTCTCTTCAGGAAGTGAGCTCTGGATATGTAAATAAATCTTACTGACACACATTCCTTTGTAAAACCTTTTGTAACCAAAGACTAGTTGGGTAATAAGACATAACTACCTGAACTCGTACTAACATTTTATAACATATTAGATATCTGTTTACTGTAAATACTCGTTGATGCTTCCTCATATTTTCACATCATGGAGTGTACTGCTCCATGTCTCTTTGGTGTACTTGGTTCATCTTTCATAATCCATTTCAAGAATTGGCTTCTCTATGGAATCTTTCCTAACCTTGCAACTTCTTAGGCATTCACATGACAACTTGTATAAATCTCTCTAGCAGCACTTACCATGTTTTATTATTGTTCTTTGTTAACTCTACTTTGTACATGCATTGTAAGGATAGATATTTTCTTATTTTTTTTAAAGTAAGGATGAATAGGCTAAAAAAGAGTGCTTTAGAGTAAGACTGAATTTTAATTTGATTTTATCACTTGTAAATTATCTCCACCAAATTGCTTATCTTCTGTATGCCTCAGGTTCTTCATTTATAAAGAGAAGATTAAGAGATCAACTGCAAGAGCTGTAATGGTAATTGTATGAAATTATCTACCTAAATGGCTTTGAGCAATACATGGCAGATAACAAGCCCTGGATAATTGTTATGTACTGTCACTATTATTATTAATATTATTTTAGTATTTACATAAATAGTGCTTATTATATGTTTTTTCTATGAATGAAATGTCAAAAAAATTAAAGAATATATTATATGTACTACCATTGCAAAAATACGAGGTAAAAACAAAGCTATTTTATTAATATTTAATTATTTAGGTTTTCTTTTAAGATATACAATCAACCTCATAAATTAAGAGACATTTTAGGTTCACAGCAAAATTGAGAGGAATGTACAAAGATTTCCCATATCCTCTTGCCCCCACACATGAATGACCTCCCCATTATCAACTTCCCCTTCCAGAATGGTACATGTGTTACTGTGATGGTTAATTTTAGGTGTCAACTTGACTAGGTGAAGGAATACCTATAAACCTGGTAAAACACTATTTTTGGATTGTTTGTGAGGGTGTTTCTAGAGGATGCTAGCATGTAAGCCAAAGTGGACTGGGTGGGAAAGATCCACCCTCAATATAGGCAGACACCATGCAATCCACTGGGGGCTCAGAGAGAGCATAAACAGAGGAAAAGGGGAATCTCTGGCTCTATTTCCAATGGAGCTGGGACATACTCTTCTCTCCTGTCCATGGGTATTGGAACTCGAGACTCATCAGCCTTTAGGTTCCAGGACTGAGAATCACTAGCAGCTCCTCTGGTTCTCAGGTCTTTGGCCTCGAACTTAGAATCACACCATCTGCTTACCTGGTTCTGAGTCTTCCAGACTTGGAGTGAGTCACACTACCAGCATCCAGTTTGCAAATGGGCTATTGTGGGACCCCTCAGCCTTCATATTCATGTGAGCCAATTTTCCTAATAAATCCCCTCATATATTTATATGCATATCATATCCTATTGGCTCTGTCTCTTTGGAGAACCCTGACAAATACAACCTACATTGACACATCACTGTCATCCAAAGTCCATAGTGTACATTAGGGTTCACTCTTGGTGTTGTGCATTCTATGGATTTGGACAAATGTATAATGACATGTATCCAACATGACAGTATCATACAGATAATTTCAGTGCCCTCAAAATCCTCTGTACTATGGTTACTCAGAGTACACCTTACCCCTCCCACCTTACCCCTGGTTAACACTGATCCTTTTACCGTTTCCATAGTTTTGCCTTTTCAAGAATGGAATATATGTAGTTGAAGTCATACAATATGTAGTCTTTTCACGTTGGCTTCTTTCTTATAGTAATATGCATTTAAGTTGTCTCAGTCTTTTCATGGCTTGGTAGCTCATTTATATTTTAGTACTGAGTGATATTCTATTGTCTGGAAGTACTTCAGCTTACTTATCCATTCACCTACTGAAGGACATCTTGTTTGCTTCCAAGTTTTGACAATTATGAGTAAACCTGGCAAAAACATCCATGGGCAGGTTTTTGTGTAGACATAAGTGTTCCACTCCTTTGGGTGAATAACAAGGAGTACAGTTGCTGGATTGCATGGCTTACAGTATGCTTAGCTTTGTGAGAAACTGATGATGTCTTTTCTTACATGCACATGTTATGACCAAAAGATGAGATATCTATTACGAAAATACATTTGAAGTGTCTCTCAATTATACTCAAAGAGGAAGTGAGTCACTTAGTTTGAACAATATTTTTCTAAAATCATAGTACTCTGCAGCTGATATTCTGAGGAATTGCTCATGTTTTCTTTTCCTTGCCTTAGTTCCAGATCAAGGGGGGCACATATTTTCTAGCTCCCAAACGCAAAGTTAATGTGTTGTGCCTGATCAGCTCAGTTGAATACTTTCACATTCTCTAAAATGAATAAATTAAGAACAAATTTTATTATCGTAGTATGAACTCAAATTGAAATGGTACAAATATCAACCTATTTAATAAGTATTTATGTTCAAGTTTGATTGACTTAATAATATACATTGGGTTGAAACCATTTCTTGACTGCTCTTTAGGAAAAATGTAAAGTGCTAAATTCAACATGTATTTTAAAAATTCTCTTCCTGTAATATAATTGTTTCACTGATAAGCCTTGTTATAAGGATTTGACTACAGTCCCAAACTGAATGCCTGGGATGATTCGATTTGACCACCAGACCATGGCAAATGCCAGACAAGCCCCATAGAAAGAGAGGACCTGCACTCTGCTTTGTGTATGTGGGAGTTTCCATTAATATTTGTCGTTTTGAATTTATTCCCGTGCAGATGAATCAGTGTGTGAATGCATACATACTGTATTTTTTAAAGTTGGAATAGTATGACGTGTGATCACAGATATTTAGTTTTTTCCTAAACAATGGTAAAAGATAAGATTTACAATGATATACAAATACAAGTTGGTGGGGATGCTATCTAAGAACATTTTGGAGAGTGTACAGCAAATGTCTAAAACAATCAAAACTCTTGTCCACACCTTCTTGAAATTTTCAAGAAGTTCATGTTTTCTCTTTACAAAAAAGTTTCTAGAATAAAGTTTCCCTATTTTTCTTCTAATGTAATTCAAATGCTCTGCTTTATATGTGTGACCCTACGTTTTATTATGAGTGTTTTCAAAAAGTATTTTCTCTTGATAAGTTTACTGTAATATCCTAAGCCCCATGAATGAAATTATCCAGTTTTTAAAAAAATCAGGAATACAGTAGCAATAGGAAAAACTTATCCTTTTCAAAATGTTTTAAATATAGCATACAGCATAAAAAATATATTCTTATTCATAAAGAGCATGGAATCTACATTTTGAATGAAAATCAGCATTTAAAACTACTGTTAGGATTCAGGATTTATTCTAGCCATTAGCTTAAATCAATTTACAATAGCTAATATGTACATAGTGACATGTACTCTAGTACAGTGTGAAAAGGGAAGAAGATTTTTTTCTAAGTTAATGAAAAAGAGAAAAATATGGATTCAAGTGGGGTCAAGTGAGGCTAAGTTAATGAAGAGAAAAATATGGATTCAAGTGGGGTTCTGTTGTTCAGGGGAGAAATGAAGCTGTAAGGGCAATATGCCTCTACAATCTGTTTGTATTTTTAACTATATGAGAGTACTTCAAAAAGTTTATAGAAAAATGGAATTATAAGATAATACACATCTATCCATGACCTTGTTGAAAAACTCTCATATTTAGCTTTTTAAATTTCTTTCAGTGCAGCAGAGTAACACCAAAAGCTTTTATTATAAATGGCAGATTATTGTTTTAAATCTTGAAAAAACAACACAGTTGCTCTTTCATTCTTCCTTTGATGCTCATTCTAATGATATTTCTTTCTGTCTTCCATTATCCTTTAAACTTTTATGCAGCTGAGTATTGACACAGCCGTCCTTGGCTGCTCATTAGAGCCCCATAAACTTCCTCATGTCCATCAGGTCCCAGATGGACAATGCTTGTCTAGTTCCTCATCAGTGTTCCTACATGCTTTTGCCCATACTGCCGGTTGAGAATAAAAAAGAAAGTGTAGAAAAGTGTTTACCCTCACCAGTACTGGGGGAAGGGAGATGCGGAGCTGGGATTTTCTCCACACAAATTTTGTCAAATGTGTGATTCTCCCTGATCACTGATAGGCTGATTGGCTGGCAAGTTAAAGAGACTTCAGTTTATTGAACTCCTAATGGGATACTAGAAATAGATAACCATGATGAGAGATTTCCAAATCCTCAGCCAGCTAGAGGATAAGCCCATAAAACAATAGCTACAGTGTGCTTTGCACATTATTTTAAAGCCCTAGACAACTGGATTTGCATTCTTGATATGTAGTGATTTCATATTAAAAAGATCTGACAAGTTTTGGCTGACTCATGCCTCACAATGCTGGATCAATTATTATTTGAAAATCAGCTTTTTTTTTTTTTTCCCGATAGGAAGCATTATGATGGAGGGAATTATTATATTGTTATATTGTTGTAAAAGTTGAGTTCCAGGCAGCTGTTGCTCGTCTCTGTCTCATTCGGTCTGATGAGAATGGATGGGAAACGAACTTCTGGTTCTCGCCATAAACCCTGCTTCAAAGTGCTACTGCAAACCACTATTTCACATTTTTAAGAATTTATGATATATTTATCTGGCACACTGAATTCAACAATAAATTTAAAGCTTTCATAATTTATTATTTTAAAAGGAAGAGCCCTCAGTACCATAGCAGCACAGTTTCACAGTATTTGTAGAGAAACTTTGACACAAACATAACTAAAGGTCTTTGGTTTTCAAAATTTGCTCCAGTAGCCAACATGATCAACCCTAGATTAAAGGGTGTTTCTCTTCATTAGGTCTTTCATAAGCAAAATGATGTTTACAGGTGTGTCAGTTTTCTAATAATTCAAATAAAAAAATGCTTACATTAGTCCATGTGCTTTTATTTTATATAGGAGATAAATATCCTCAGTTATTCTCTTCGCTTTAGCAAATAACATATGATCTTAAGGTGATAAATTTTTTAATTTACCTTACTTTAATATTTTAACTTAAGAGTAAACGTAAAACTTATCTTAAGTGGGAAAACTTGTAAGAGTTTTCCCAATTCTCCTTGTCATAACACATGCATCTAATTAAAGCACATCCACAAAACAGCTGTGCATAATATATACAGTGTTTGCTTATAAGATTTTGTAAGACTGTATAGCTCTTATATGTTGTTCAAAATAAATATGTTGAGCGTTTCAAGATGGCGGTGGCTGCGGCAGCTGGCGGGGAGTAGCTGAGGTGGAAAAGGCGGCCACTGGGCCTCAGGCAGCTGGGAAACTTGTGGACCTTCCTCTTGCCATCTCTTAAGGGAGGACCGCAGCTGCTGGCCGGTCGTGGGGGCTGACCGCCACTTTGCCCCCGGCAGGAGAGGCTGCCTCACTTACAGGCAACAGCTTTGAAGTGTGAAGCAGGAAAAGAACTGATTCTTAGCTGCAAAAGCGAGTCTCGAAACAGGGAACATGGCGCCAGGGCTGCTGTGGACGCAGACAGGACCCTGGAGGCCGGGGCTGCGCTGAAGGCGGCTAGCTGCCCTATTCAGGATTTGAGGTTTCAGGCCTGCATTAAAGAAGATTTCTGGGAGCGCCCGAGCCGCACCGCGACTGAACAGCCCGAGGCGGCAGTGGCCGAGAACGGGGAAGGCGACAAACCAGAGGCAGAGAGTGAGCACCCGACCTGGCACAGCACTGTGAGTGACCCCTGGCCCAGCTCTGTTCGGGGGGCTGACGCCCACCTGGGTCCTGCCTGCATCACCGGTTCACTCACCACCCCGGGGCTGACTCCATTTTCCCAGGTACTGGCAGCTCCAAATGGCTCGGCTGTCACTGAGCATTCCCACTTGCTTGGCCCGGCACGGGGCTTTCCGGAGCCAGCGGGCCGGCCTCCCCTCCCACTCTCTCCGCGGTTCTCTGGCGGGGCTGGTGGCATGGGGCGTCCCCGGCCAGTGTCGGGCGGGCAAGGAAGTACGGGCGGGCCGACTGTCACTCCACCACACCCTGGACTCCGGCCCCCGGTAAACTTCCTGTTACTGGGAGGCAGATACCATCACTGTGGCCACCAGTTTGGAAAAAAGCCTAATGAATTTCTGGTTGGGAATAGTGTGGTAGGAGAGTTCCCAGGTCCGCTTGAACCTGCCAGAGAGCTGGCTGCAGGCGGGCGCTAGATTCGGTCTATGGCGGGGGTATACAAAGGTGAACAAGACCCGAGAAAGATCTACACAGTGCTACAAAGGCACCCAGAGCGACTGGTCGTCTGTGCCTAGCAGAAACCTGGTAGACTTCCTGGGCGAGGCGGTGCCGAGTAGGGTCTTGAAGGCCCAGCTGATAGACGAGGGTTGCAGAAGACACGCCCCAGCCCAGCACAGTGCGCACAGAGTGGGGAGACGTGCGGCCACAGAGGCAGAGACTCGACAGAAACCACACACCCGGTGGGGTCGCCACTGCACGATGTAACAGCCTGGGCCAGAGCACAAGGAACAGGGAGAAGTCCTGCACAGGAAGTGAAAGCTCAACAGAGATCACACACCCTGTAGTACGTGATCCACCAGCCCAGCAGAGTCCAAGCTGACCAGAAAGGTGGCTCCCCGGAGAAGCACAGGACCCGAGGCAACCACACACACAAGGCACTAGAGGCCAACTGAGCAGTCACGGAGGGAGCCGTACGAAATTGGCAACCACAGCAACATCCTAGTTAGTCATTAGTTTCAAACCGGTGGACTGTGAAACCCCCTGCCACAATGAATAAACACCAAAAAAAAGATACCAGAAATACAAAAAATCAAGAAAGTACACCACCAAAAGTTAATAAATCTCAAACTCTAGGTCCTATAGAACAAGAAGGCTTTGAAATGACTGACAAGGAATTTCGAGTGATAATTCTAAGGAAACTGAATGAGATACAAGAAAACTCAGATAGACAACATGATGAAATGAGGAAAAGTATACAGGATCTGAAAGAGGAAATGTACAAGGAAATCAATGTCCTGAAAAAAAATGTAGCAGAACTTGCTGAACTGAAGAAGTTATTCAGCGAAATAAAAAACACAACGGAGAGTTTAACCAGCAGGCTTGTCGAAGTTGAAGAGAGAACCTCTGAACTTGAAGATGGGCTGTTTGAAATAACACAAGCAGACAAAAAGAAAGAAAAAAGAATCAAGGACATTGAAGAAAATCTGAGAGAGATATCAGACAACCTCAAGCGATCAAATATCCGAGTCATGGGTATTCCAGAAGGGGAGGAAAATGGAGATTCCATGGAAAACATATTCAACAAAATAGTGGCAGAAAACTTCCCAGGTATAGGAAAAATCACAGATCTTCAGATCCTGGAAGCTCAATGATCTCCAAACGTATTCAACCCAAAAAGGCCTTCTCCAAGACATGTCATAGTCAAATTGGCAAAACCCAGAGACAAAGAGAGAATCTTAAAATCTGCAAGAGAGAAGCGTCAAATCACCTATGAGGGAGCCCCAATCAGGCTAACATCAGACTTCTCATCACAAACCCTAAAAGCTAGAAAGGAATGGGATGATATTTTCAAAATACTAAAAGACAAAGATTGCCAGCCAAGAATACTCTACCCTGCAAGGCTATCCTTCCGAAATGAGGGGCAAATAGTGTATTTCTCAGACAAACAAAAACTGCGGGAGTTCACTACCACACGACCACCCTTACAAGAAATCCTCAAGGGAGTACTGGGTTTGGTTCCTGAAAAATAACTACCACTGCCATAAAAACCCAAGAAAGATCAAAACCCACTAGTATAATAAAAATGGCATTCTTGAAGAGAAAACATGCAAACAAAAATGCTATCTACAACCTAAGAAACCAACAAACAGAGAAACCAAACAGTAAATCAGAAAGCAAGGAACAAAAGACACCTAAGACAACCAAACAGCCAATAAAATTCTAGGAATAAATCAACACCTTTCAATAACAACTCTTAATGTAAAAGGCTTAAATCCCCCAATCAAAAGACACAGACTGGCTGACTGGATTAAAAAGGAGGACCCAACTATATGCTGCCTACAAGAGACCCACCTCACCCATAAAGATTCACATAGACTAAGAGTGAAAGGATGGAAAAAGATTTACCATGCAAACAGAAAAGAAAAACGAGCTGGAGGAGCTATTCTTATATCTGACAAAATAGACTTTAAACTAAAAACCATAAAAAGAGACAATGAGGGACACTACTTAATGATAAAAGGACTGATCCATCAAGAAGACATAACAATCATAAATATGTACGCACCCAATGTTGGAGCAGCCAGATTTATAAAACAAACTCTATTAGACCTAAAGAAGGAAATAGACACTAATACCATAATAGCAGGGGACCTGAACACCCCACTGTCAATATTAGACAGACCATCTAGGCAAAGATTCAGTAGAGAAACACAAGATCTAAACAAGACTCTAGAGCAATTGGAATTGGCAGATATCTACAGAACATTTCACCCAACAACCTCAGAATATTCATTCTTCTCATCAGCACATGGATCATTCTCCAGGATAGATCACATATTAGGTCACAAATCAAGTCTCAATAAATTCAAAAAAATTGGAATTATCCCATGTATCTTCTCAGACCACAATGGATTAAAACTAGAAATTAATAACAAACGAAACTCTGGAAACTATACAAACACATGGAAATTAAACAGCATTCTGCTTAATGACATATGGGTCCAAGTAGAAATCAAGCAGGAAATCAAAAAATTTATTGAAACTAATGAAAACAATGATACATCATACCAAAACCTGTGGGATACTGCAAAAGCAGTATTGAGGGGGAAATTTATTGCATTAAACGCGCACTTCAGAAGAATGGAAAGATGGCAAGTGAACAACCTAACACTTCACCTTAAAGAACTAGAAAAACAAGAACAATCCAAACCTAAAGTTAGCAGACGGAAAGAAATCATTAAGATCAGAGCAGAACTGAATGAAATTGAAAACCAAAAAACAATTCAAAAGATCAACGAATCAAAAAGTTGGTTTTTTGAAAAGATAAATAAAATTGACAAACCATTAGCATGGCTAACAAAAAAAAGAAGAGAGAAGACTCAAATAACAAAAGTTAGAAATGAAAAAGGCGATATTACAACTGATTCATCTGAAATACAAGGAATCATTCGAGACTACTACAAACAACTATACGCCAACAAATTTGAAAACCTGGAGGAAATGGATAAATTTCTGGACACACACAAGCTCCCAAAACTGAACCATGAAGATGTAGAAAATTTGAACAGACCAATAACAATAAAGGAGATTGAAGCTGTTATCAGAAGGCTCCCAACAAAGAAAAGCCCAGGACCAGATGGATTCACAGCAGAATTTTACCAAACATTCAAAGAGGAATTGACACCGATTCTTTACAAACTATTCCAAAAGATTGAAACGGACGCCAATCTCCCAAACTCATTCTATGAAGCAAACATCATCCTGATACCAAAACCAGGTAAAGATATAACCCAAAAAGAAAACTACAGGCCGATATCCTTGATGAATATAGATGCCAAAATCCTCACTAAAATACTAGCAAACAGAATACAGCAACACATACGTAAAATTATTCACCACGATCAAGTGGGATTCATCCCAGGGATGCAAGGTTGGTTCAACATACGCAAATCAATAAATGTGATACACCATATTAATAAACTCAAACACAAGGACCATATGATCATCTCTATAGATGCTGAAAAAGCATTTGATAAAGTTCAGCACTCATTCATGACAAAGACCCTCTATAAGTTAGGTATAGAGGGAAAGTATCTCAACATAATTATAGCCATATATGCCAAACCCACTGCTAATATCATCCTGAATGGGGAAAAGCTGAAAGCTTTTCCTTTAAGAACAGGAACTAGACAAGGATGCCCACTCTCACCACTCCTATTCAACATAGTGTTGGAAGTTCTAGCCAGAGTGATCAGAGAAGAGAAGGAAATAAAGGGCATCCAGATTGGAAAAGATGAAGTCAAACTGTCCCTGTTTGCAGATGACATGATCCTATATATTGAACAGCCTAAAGCCTCCACAAAATAACTCTTGGAGGTGATAAATTATTTCAGCACAGTAGCAGGATACAAAATCAACACACAAAAATCAGTAGCATTTCTTTTCTCCAATAGTGAACATGCAGAATGAGAAATCAAGAAAGCCTGCCCATTTCCAGTAGCCACCCCAAAAATAAAATACTTAGGAATTGAGTTAACCAAGGAGGTAAAAAATCTCTATAATGAGAACTACAAACCACTGCTGAGAGAAATTAGAGAAGATACAAGAAGATGGAAAGATATCCCATGCTCTTGGATTGGAAGAATCAACATAGTGAAAATGTCCATACTACCCAAAGTGATATACAAATCCAATGCAATCCCTATCAAAATTCCAAAGACATTTTTCTCAGAAATGGAACAACTATCCAGACATTTATATGGAACAATAAAAGACCACGCATAGCCAAAGCAATGCTGAGCAAAAAAAATAAAGCTGGAGGCATAACACTACCTGACTTTAAGCAATACTACAAAGGTATAATAACCAAAACAGTATGGTACTGGCATAAAAACAGACACACTGACCAATGGAATAGAATAGAGAATCCAGAAATCAACCCACACACTTACTGCCATCTGATCTTTGACAAAGGCACCAAGCCTATTCACTGGCGAAGGGACTGCCTCTTTGGCAAATGGTGCTTGGATAACTGGATATCCATATGCAGGAGAATGAAACTAGATCCATACCTCTCACCGTATACTAAAATCAACTCAAAATGGATTAAGGATTCAAATATACACCCTGAAACAATAAAACTTCTTAAAGAAAACATAGGAGAAACACTTCAGGAAATAGGACTGGGCACAGACTTCATGAATACGACCCCAAAAGCATGGGCAACCAAAGGAAAAATAAACAAATGGGATTATATCAAACTAAAAAGCTTCTGCACAGCAAAAGAAACAATTAACAGAGTTAAAAGACAACCAACAGAGTGGGAGAAAATATTTGCAAAATATACATCTGACAAAGGATTAATATCCAGAATATATAAGGAACTCAAACAACTTTACAAGAAGAAAACAAGCAACCCAATTAAAAAATGGGCAAAAGAGCTAAGTAGGCATTTCTCTAAGGAAGATATCCAAATGGCCAACAGACATATGAAAAAACGCTCAACATCACTCAGCATCCGGGAAAGGCAAATCAAAACCACATTGAGATACCATCTAACCCCAGTTAGGATGGCTAAAATCCAAAAGACTATGAACGATAAATGCTGGCGAGGTTGCGGAGAAAAAGGAACTCTCATACATTGTTGGTGGGACTGCAAAATGGTGCAGCCTCTATGGAAAATGGTATGGAGGTTCCTCAAACAATTGCAGATAGATCTACCATACGACCCAGCTATCCCACTGTTGGGAATATACCCAGAGGAATGGAAATCATCAAGTCGAAGGTATACCTGTTCCCCAATGTTCATCGCAGCACTCTTTACAATAGCCAAGAGTTGGAACCAGCCCAAATGTCCATCATCAGATGAGTGGATACGGAAAATGTGGTACATCTACACAATGGAATACTACTCAGGTATAAAAACAAATGGAATACTGCCATTTGCATCAACATGGATGGACCTTGAGAGAATTATATTAAGTGAAACAAGTAAGGCACAGAAAGAGAAATACCACATGTTCTCACTTATTGGAGGGAGCTAAAAATTAATATATAAATTCACACACACACACACACACACACACACACACACACACACACACACACACACACACACACACACAGAAAACCGGGGTGGGGGGGGGAAGAAGATATAACAACCACAATTACTTGAAGTTGATACGACAAGCAAACAGAAAGGACATTGTTGGGGGGGAGGGGGGGAGGGAGAAGGGAGGGAGGTTTTGGTGATGGGGAGTAATAATCAGCCACAATGTATATCGACAAAATAAAATTAAAAAATAAATAAATAAAATAAATTAAAAGAAACTTCAAAGAAGACAAACAAACAAACAAACAAACAAAAAACAAACAAACAAAACAAAACAAAACAAAACAAAACAAAAAAACCAAAATAAATATGTTGGCAGAACTAGCAGCATATATATGCAGCATTTATAACAATTGCATGTATTTAACTACAAGTTTTATGAACTCATTTCAGACAGAAATTGGGTCTTCTATTTTTTTTTCCAACGGGATTCATCTCTCTATCTACATTGGTAGTTCAACAGATACTGTTTTCTTACTAACTCCATACCAAATATTGTAAGTTCAGTTAAAACCTATTTAACAATAATACTGAGTTAGCATTCGTGAAGCTCTCTCAAGCATCTGTTAGACATGTTAGATCAATTATTTCTTTTACTATATAATAACTCCATGAGGTAGAAACTATTATTATCTCAGCTTTACAAAACCTAACAGTGAGGTAGGGAAGTTACCAGAGGCTGCATAGCTACCTCCAGTAGAGCATGGAGCCAGGACTTCAGAGTTCATATTTCTCACCACTAGGCTACACTATTCCCTCAAAGATACTGAAAAACCATTTACTTTATGCCTTGACTTTTAAATGCCCAGAGAATAAATGTAGGGATATCACATTATTCCATTCTCTTGGAGTTCATAATGCATTGGCGTAGACAAATATCCAAGTAAACAAAATTCAGTGAGACAAGTATTACGATAAATTTGCATCCCAATGTACAAGGGAGGCCAAAGGAGGGAGCAGTGCTTTTTTCTGGTAAAGCTGAAGTAGACATTCCAGAGGAAGTAGTAGCTGTGTTGGGTATTAAAAGACCAGTAAAACATTTCTGGATAAAGTTGTAGGGAGAATCCCTCAGATGAGAGAACAATGTAGGAAGGCTTGCAGGTGTAAATTTTATTAAAACATTTTACTTGACCTGGAAGCTGAATTGCTTCACTATTTTCCTGTCTACTTGGCAGCCTTAGGTTTATTGCAAGACTACTTATACCACTTTATTTTCCATTTTCTATCTAAAACACAGTGGCACTGCTGGAAATTAGTGAATATAACATTTAGCTTCAAAGAAACATATATAGTAGTCTACTATTCAGAGACCATTGACTTATAATTTCTTGTACATCAGATGAAGCCTACTGATCCAATGAGTTTAATAATCTAATTTTACTGTCAACACTTAAAAAAAATGCTATGAATTTGCAGTGAATAGAAAATATTGCAGTTAGGGAGGAAGTGAATCAGCAGAAATAGAAACCCTAACAATGCTGTGAAATTACTGGATCTAAGCTTCATGAGGAGAGGAATTTTGTCTGTCTGTTCACTGCTATATCTTCAGTGTTATAAAATTCCTGGAAAATTGTGGGCATTCCACCAATATTTGTTGAATATTGATGAATGAAACAACAACTAGGAATGAAGAAAAAATACAAATGCCACTAATGTAAAAACATAGCCACTGGGGGTTCTTAGAACAATTAGTGGCAAAATTTACATCTGTAGCTGGAAAAGGTTTAATGTTTGAAACAATATATAAGGGAGGGAAGGGTTAAGACACCTACAGATGCCTGGCTCTCATCTCTGGCACAAAAACAACAAATAATCCAAACTTTTTTTTTTTTTTGGAGATGGGGGTGGTGGTGGCTCACCAGTGCAGGGATCTGAACCCATGACCTTGGTGTTATAAGGCTTCACTCTAACCAGCTGAGCTAATATCAATTCACTTCAAACTCTTCAAAAAAATTGAAACAGAGGCCATTCTCCCAAACTTATTCTGTGAGGGAAGCATCATCCTGATACCAAAACCAGGTAAAGATACAATAAAAAATGAAAACTACGGGCTGATGTAACTAATTAACATAGACACAAAAATTCTCAATAAAATATTAGCAAATTGAATACAGCAACACATCAAAAACGTACTCCATGATCAAGTGGGATTTATCCTGAGGAAGCAAGGATGGTTCAACATATGTAAGTCAATAAATGTAATATACCACATCAAAAAAAATCAAGAACAAAACCATATGATTATCCCAATAGACACAGAAAAAGCATTTGAAAAAATTCAATATCCCGTCATGATAAAGACTTTCAGCAATTAGATATAGAAGGAAAATAACTCAGCATAATAAAAGCCATATATCACAAACCCACCACCAATATCATCCTGAATAGGGTGATATTATTCCTTAAAGGAACGAGACAAAGATGCCCACTCTTACCACTCCTGCTTCATGTAGTATTGGAAGTACCAGCCAAAGCAATCTGGCTAGAGAAAGAAATAAAGGGCATTCAGATTGGAAAAGACAAAGTCAAACTGTCCTTGTTGGCAGATGATGTGATCCTATATATAGAAAAACCTAAAGACTACCAAAAAATTCTTAGAGCTGATAAACAATTTCAGTAAAGTTGCAGGATGAAAAAAACAACATGTAAAAATTAGTAGCGTTTTTATACTCCAATAACAAACTAGCAGAAATAGAAATCAATAAAGGAAATCCATTTAAAATAGTCACCAAAAAAACAAAACACCTAGGAATCAATTTAACTAAGGAAGTGAAAGATCTCTACAAGAACTAGAAATTGGTACTGAAAGAAATTGAAGAGGCCACAAAAAGATGGAAAGATATTCCATGTTCTTAGATTTGGGAGTAACAAAAACAGCATGGTTTTGGCATAAAAACAGACACTTGGACCAGTGGAGCAGAACAGAGAACCCAGAAATCAACCCACATACATACAGCCAACTGATCTTTGCCAAAATTCAATGTCCCTTTATGATAAAGAGTCTAAGCAAATCAGGTATAAACACACAATAAAAGCCATTTATGACAAGCCCTCCAACAGTATCATTCTGAATGGGTAAAAACCGAAGGCCTTTCCCTTAAGAACAGGAACAAGACAAGGATGCCCACTCTCACCACTTCTGTTTAACATAGTACTAGAGATACTAGCCAGACCAATCAGGCAAGAGAAAGAAATAAAGGGAATCCAAATTGGAAAAGATGAAATCAAACTTTTTCTATTTGCAAATGACATGATATTATATATATAAACCTAAAGACTCTATCAAAAACTCCTAGAACTGGTTAATAACTTCAGTAATGTTGCAGGATACAAAATAAATGCCAACAAATCTGTAGAATTTATATACTCAAATAATGAATTAACAGAGAAATAAAGAAAGTAAGCCCATTTATAATTGTCACACACACACACACACACACACAAAATAAATAAGATACCTAGGGATCAATTTAACCAAGGAATTGAAAGACCTCTACAAAGAGAACTACAAACCACTTCTGAAAGAAAGTAAAGAAGAAACAAAAAAATGGAAAGATATTCCATGCTCTTGGACTGGAAGAATTAACATTTTGAAAATGTCTGTACTACCCAAAGCGATCTACAGATTCAATGCAATTCCCATCAAAATACCAATGACATTCTTCACAGAAATGGAAAAAACAATCTTACCTTTCATATGGAAAAACAAAAGACCCCGAATAGCCAAAGCAATCTTGAGCAAAAAAAAAAAAACAAAAAACAAAAAACAAAAAACAAAGCCAGATGCATAACTCTGCCTGACTTCAAATTATATTACAAAGCTATTGTAACCAAAACATCATAGTACTGGTATAAAAATACACATTCAGAACAGTGGAATAGAATTGAGGACCCAAAAATCACTCTTCAGGCTTATAGCCATCCGATATTAGACAAAGGCAACAAAAATCTATATTGGGAAAAAGATTGCCTCTTCAACAAGTGGTGCTGGGAAAACTGGATATCCATATGCAGAAGAATGAAACTAGATATGCATCTCTCACCATACACTAAAATCAACTCAAAATGGATTAAAGACCTAGGTAAAAGACCCAAAACTGTAAAATTACTAAGGGAAAGTATAGGTGAAACACTTTAGCAGTTAGATCTGGGCACAGGCTTTATGAACATGACCCTGAAAGCACAAGCAGCAAAAGAAAAAATAAACAAATGGGACTATATCAAACCAAAAAGTTTCTGCACAGCAAAAGAAACAATCAACAGAATGAAAAGACAACTTACTGACTGGGAGAACATTTTTGCCCACTATGCATCTGACAAGGGACTAATATCCAGAATATACATAGAACTCAAACAATTATACAATAAAAAAATAAATGACCCAGTTAAAAAATGGGCAAAGGAGCTGAATAGACATTTTTCAAAGGAAGACATACAAATGGCCAACAGATACATGAAAAAAATGCTCAGCATCACTAGTCATCAGGGAAATGCAAATTAAAACCACATTGAGATAACACTTCACTCCATTTAGACTGGCTATAATAAAAAAAACAGTGAATAACAAATGCTGGTGAGGGTGTGGAGAGAAGGGAACACTCTACACTGTCGGTGGGACTGTAAAGTAGTACAACCACTATGGAATACAGTATGGATGTTTCTCAACCAACTACAGATAGATCTTCCATATGATCCAGCAATCCCTCTTTGGGGTATATACCCAGAGGAATGGAAATCATCATGTCAAATGGATATCTGCACTCCCATGTTAATCACAGCTCTGTTTATAATAGCCAAGATATGGAGCCAACATAAATGTCCATTGATGGATGACTGGATAAGGAAACTGTGGTATATATACACCATGGAATACTACTGTGCCATAAAAAAGAATGAAATACTGCCATTTGGAACAACATGAATGAACCTGGAGAAACTTATGTTGAGTGAAATAAGCAAAGCACAGAGGGATAAATACTACATGTGCTCACTCATAAGTGGGAGCTAAGAGAGAAAGAAGGAAGGAAAGAAAGACCACAGTAGTGCATTGGTCTTACAGAGGGAGGGAACATTCCCAGGGCTGCAAAGTGGAGTGGGGGAAAGGGGAAAGGGAAGACATTGGGGGATAATTGGGTGTGGGACATTGGGTACAAAAGTAATTTCTGGTAATGGGTATGCTGCCAGTATGAATCTGGCCCTCACATCATGGGCACGAGGGGTGACAATTAGCTTTGTATCTCATGAATATTCATAATTTAATAAATAAATAAAACATCTGACTGTACCAGATATTGAATATATATGGAGCAACCTTAACTGTCATTCACACTTGTGGTAATATAAAATGTTACAGCTGCATTGAAAAACACTGAAATTTTAAAAACTGGTTAAACATACACCTCCCAGATGACTCAGCCATCCCATTTCTAGGCTTTTACTCAAGGGAAATAAAAATATGTTTCTGCACAAAACTTGTACATGCATGTTCATAGAAGCTTTATTTATAGTTGATAAAACTTGTAAACAATCAAATGCTCATCAAAGAGAATTCATAAGGAAATTATGGCAAATGGAATATTATTCAGCTATTAGAAAATGAACTATTGAAACATGAAACAACATGGATGGCTTTTGAACTTTGAACGAAAGAAGCTAGTCTTAAAAGAGCTCATGCTGTCCAATTTTATTTATGTAAAATTCTAAAGACTGCTAATAATCTACAGTATCAGAAATTAGACAGTGATTGCCTGAGGACTGGGTGGAGAAAGAAATGGATTGCAAAGAGGCTTGAAAATTTGAGGTTGGTGTAATTGTTCAATATATTAATTATGATAGTGGGTATATATATGTCAAATTAAATTCATGGGCATATATATATATCAAAATCATTGTACTATAGATTTTAAATAATTTGAAATTTATTACACATTAATTATACCACAAGTGTCTAAAATAAAACAAACAAAAAAGAGTTAAAAAAAAAGGCAATGAGAACATAATTGCGGGAAAGACTGTCTCTGCAGTAAACATTGCTGGGAAAATTGAGCATCCGTATGTAGAAGAATGAAACTAGACCTGTACCTCTTGACATATACCAAAATCAACTCAAAATGGATTAAAGACAAATATAAGACCTGAATCTATAAAACTATTAAAGGAAAACACAGAGGAAACACTTCAGGAGGCAGGACTGGGAAAAGGCTTTATGAATAACACCCCAAAAGCACAGGCAACAAGATAAAAAATAAACAAAAGGGATTACATCAAACTAAAAAGGATGTGCACAACAAAGAAAACAATTAATAGAGCAAAAAGACAACCTACAGAATGGGAAAAAATATTTGCAAACTAAGAATCCAACAAGGGATCAATATCCAGAGCATACAAGGAACTGAAACAACTTAACAGTAAATAAACAAGCAACCTGATTAAAAAATGCACAAGGTAGCTGATAGAGTTTGGATGTGTTGTCCCCTCCAAAATTCATGTGGAAATTTGATCTCCAGTGTGGCAGTGTTGGAACTGACTGAGTCATGGGGGCGGACCCCCATGAATGGGTTAATGCTCTCCCTGGGGGAGGGGGAGTAGTGAGTGAGATCTCTCTCTATTAGTTCCCAAGGGAGCTGATTGTTTAAAGGACCCTGGCACCTCCCCGCTCTCTCGCTCTGTCTTGCTTCCTCTCACCATGTGATCTGCTTGTACTCACCAGCTGCCTGCCACTTTCCGCCATGAGTAGAAGCAGCTTGAGGCCCACGCCAGATGCAGCTGTTCCAGAATTGCAAGCCAAATAAACCTCTTTTCTTTATAAATAACCCAGTGTCAGATAGCTCTGTTATAGCAGCACAAAACGGACTAAAACAGTAGCCAAATAGTCATTTCTCAAAGGAAGATATACAAATGGCCAATAGACACATGAAGAAATGTCCAACATCACTGCGCATCAGGGAAATGCAAATCAAAACCACACTGAGGTATCATCTCACCCCTGTTAGACTGGCCAGTATCACAAAGGCAGAGAATAACACATCCTGGCGTGGATACGGAGGAAAGGGAACCTTTTCTACATTGTTGGTGGGACTGTAAATTAGTGTAGACATTATGGAAAACAGTATGGAGTTTTCTCAAACAGCTACAGGTAGAGCTGCCGCACGATCCAGCAATTCCACTGCTTGATGTGCACCCAAAGGAATGGAAATCCTCATGTCAAAGGGATACCTTCATTCCCATGTGTATCACAGCTCTATTTACAATAGCTAATAGTTGGAACCAA
The DNA here is from genome assembly GCF_027409185.1 of Cynocephalus volans. Lineage (NCBI taxonomy): Eukaryota > Metazoa > Chordata > Mammalia > Dermoptera > Cynocephalidae > Cynocephalus > Cynocephalus volans. Next base: position 111,434,661 of record NC_084468.1, on the reverse strand, counting down.
CATAATTGTCCATTGATGGACAACTGGATAAGGAAAATGTGGTATATATATATACACAATGGAATGCTACTCATCCATAAAAATAGTGAAATTCTACCATTCTTAGCAACATGGATAAACTTAGAGAAAATTATTTAAGTGAAATAAGCCAGGCGCAGAAATAGAAATGCCACATGTCCTCACTCACAAGTGGAAGCTAAAAAAGTAAACAAGGAAAGAAAGGAAGAAAGAAAGAAAGATACAACAATCACAATAATTACCTAACTTTCAAAAAGAGAGAAAAGGCTTCCAGAGGAGGGAAATGGGGAAGGGAAGGGGTGCTTAGGGAGAAATTGGTAAAGGGCCACCAAAAATGGATACATTGTGTAATGATAAATATAGTAATTATCCTGGTTTGAGTATCACATATTGCACATTGGTAGTGATATACAACACTGTGCCTCACAGATATGTACAATCAGTTATGTTTCAATAAATAAAAGCAACAAATAATCACATGTGAATTAGAGGGTCTAGGAGAAAAATACCAGAATTCAGCACAATAGTGATGATGATTCCCTGAAGCTCAGAAACTAGAAATGGCAGCATAGAAAGACAAGTGTAGTGCTTGACCGAGGTCTGCTTGAAGCCAAGAGAGATTACTTGCTGGGAGGAAAAGGTAAGCAAAAATAATCCCCGATGAGTAGTAGATGCTTGCAATCCAAGCTACAAGAGAGCTGAGCAGCGCTTGCAGACTGTGAGCCCAGTGTGGGTGGCTGCCTGGAGCCCACGTGACTGAATTATTTCACAGAGGGAGTTCACACTGAGAGTGTCCATCCCCAGAGTCCCAGGCTGCCATAGCACAATGCCATTTCAGGATCAGAGCCAACACCAAAGTGCAGTTTACCCTGATGCCCACTAGGTCTAGCATCTCCACTTCCCTAAGGTTTCCTCATCACATGCATGCAGTGCTCTGCACTCCTGTGAACAAGTGATCCAGAACAGTACAGAGGCCACCCCTAAGGCAGATGGAGCCAGTGCTTGCACTTTTCTGAGCCTGAGAGCCAACAATTAGGGCCTTCTGCCACCACAGGTAGCCCTGCTGTCTTCAGTGGCGCACCCGTCTGCCTGTCCTGGGACACAGAGTCCCATCTATAGTTCCAGAGGCCCTGCCCAGAGTAGCCCACTACAGCTGAGGAGCTTCAGAGGACTTCAGCATCTCTTTTGGGGGCACAGGGTCTCACCCATGACCACTATGTCCTGTCCAGAGTGGCCCACTCCAGCTGAGAAGCTGTAGGGCACCCCAGTATCTTTCCTGGATGTGCAGCCAATTATGGATCTGGTGGATCTGGCACACTCAAAAAGATTGAGTTACAGCATGTGTTAAATAGTTTCTTAGTTATGTCATGAAATTTGGTTTTCATAAAAAATTTTAGCTGTGACATATACTCCATAGTTCTATCTGCAACATTCCTTTTGCTGTTCCTTTTACGTGTAACCGGAATGTAACTTTGTAGCAAATGATCCCATCTCAGACTTTAGGGGTGAATCTTGATTTATGTAAACCTAACAGATTAGTTCAAGTAAAACAGACTTTAACCACCTAGCACATGGCATTTCCTTGGTCATAGGAATTAGCACAGTGGTAGTCCAATTAATACAACACTCAGGACTTTTTTAGATTGGTATGGAAGATACATCTTATCTGCATCTTCTGAATGTAAATGAGAAACCATGACCCCATTATTGATTGCAGCCATACCATAACCCTGAGAGCAGCCAACTTGAAGGCATGGCTCAAATATGAAGGTAGAGGTGAGAAACGTCAGAGATGTGGACCTCGAATCTTTAACTCATCCCACTTAAAACCTATCTCAGGACCTTTAAGTAATGTGCTATAGTAAATCACCTTATTTGATTAAGTTGATCTGAGTTGAGTTTTTTATTATTAGTAATCCAAAGAAGTCAAATACTTGATTATAATTGGGAATAATGAAGATTTGTTTTGCTTATAATTCAGTAAATTAACATTGCAATATTCCTACTGCTGTTGCTTGACTATGTCCCCCCAAAAGCATGTGTTGAAAAACTTAATACCCAATGCAACGGTGCTGGGAGGTGAGGCCTAATTAGAAGGGTTTAGGTCAGGAGGGTTCCACTCTCATGAATGAATTAATGCCAGTTGGAAAAGGGCTTGAGGCTGCAAGTTCAATTTTTTGCTTTCATCCTCTCTTGCCCTTTTGCCTTCTGCCATGGAATGATGCAACACAAAGGCTCTCACCAGATGCCAGAGCCATGTTCTTGAACTTCACAGCCCCCAGAACCAAGAGGCAAGTAAATTTCTGTTCATTATAAATTACCTAGTCTGTGGTATTCTGTTATCACAGCATAAAATGAACCAAGACACCTACTTTGACCCTGCTCTGTCAATTCTTCCCTTTTCTTTTTTGCAACTTTCTCTGATCACAAATTATAGATTACTTTTATCTACCACACTGAGACAATCTGTTTAATTTGTAAAAAAAAAAAAAGTTATTTCCATGAAGTTAAGTTTTTAAGGGCTTTATCAGCATACAACTAAAGCATAAAATGAAACAAAAATCAATAAAATAAAGATTTTAAATAAAATACTTCTATGATTCTTCTTTATTATAATATTATAATTATTTTGTATCACCTAGACATGAAAATGTTATACAAATACAAATACAGGAATAGCTACTATCTACCCTGTATCTACTGTAATAATTAAGAAATTCAAATATTTTATTTGAACTCAAGTAAATACTATGATCAACTTAGTTTCGTTATATAACGTTGTGTGTTAGTATTATAATTAAGCTGTTTTGGAATATTTGGCTTTGGTTTGTTTTATAAGTAGATAAATCTTTGTCTTCCTGTTTTTATTACTCTTTCCCCAAGATGGTTCATAGTAGACAAATATAACTGAAAACCTACTTTATGTCAGGGACTTTATTACAGTCTAAACCCTTTTAACAACTGTAAGAGGTAGGTATACCTCTCCACTTCATAGCTTAGACAATTGAGATTAAGATAGGTTCAGTCATCTACTCCATATCACACAGCTACTAAGTCACTCAGAGTGTGTTTGAAACCCAGTCCTGTCTGACTCTAGAATCACTTAATTCACTCATCACATTTTTGGGGTTCATAATTCTTCTCTCCCTTGTCTTTTCCCTTTAGTGTTTGCCTACTTGTGTGTAAAAAAAAAAAAGTGTTTTAACTCTAGCACAGAACACTCTCTTTGGGGGAAGAAAAGAGAAAAGTGAGAAGGAAGTAAAAAGGAATAGAGGTTTCTCATGGCCAGAAGCAGTGCTGGAAGAGATTAAATCAACCCAGGAAATTTCAAAGAGGAGGCACATGTGGATAGCAGAATAGACATATTGAAAGTGGCTTCTTCAATGCTCCACGGTAAAAACATGGTTTATAAATTAATCTCCATGTTTCTCAGTGGTTCTGATGGTGTGGATCTTACTTAGAGAGGCATGATTCTAAAAGAAATCCACATGCTCTTTAGAGGCTCAAATTGATTTACTTATTCTTCTTTTCCTCTATAGTCGGGGAGGAGGGGAGGTGAGTGGCTCATCCTTTTTAGCCTTCCTTGACACAGCCCATATGGAACTCTTTCTGTTTGACTATCCTTTTGATGCTAAATTGGCAATGATTAATCACTTTTAAATTAGATGTGTTATGGAGTCTTGCGTTCAAGAATTTTTATTTTACTTTTTATTTTTTTACTTTTTTCTCTAAAAAATTCTCAGTGACTTAAAAAGTATAAGAGTAGATTTATGAGACACTAAAATTTTGACAAGTTTTTTAATAGTAAATTCAATAAATAAAACCATTCTTTCAGCCCTACTGAGACCAGAGAACATTTGAAAAGAAATGCCAACAATGAATATAATAAATACTATGATTATTATGCTAAGCTTAGTGACTCCTTCAAAGACATCATACTTAAATTTTATACAGGAAAGAAACATATTGAATTATGTGGTAAGTTATAGGGTAATTGTTGGTAAAATAGAATAGTTTGGTCAGGGCCCTCACCTTGGGTCCAGTTGGGTGTGGTTCAGCATTCTTTGTAAGCAAATTGTGTGTGTGTGTGTGGAATTAGTGCACATATGTGCCAGTGTATCTTTTTAGTTTTGTTGCTATTCTTGTGTTCTTCAGAGAGAGAGAAAGAGAGACAGAGAGTTTTAGTGAAGTAGGCAGGTGGGTGTCGGCCTTTGGCGTCCAACTGGCACAGCCATGCTTTCCAACCTTTGGCTCCAAGGACCTTTTGGCCAGTTACCTAGCTCACAGACCTGCGTGAAGGGCTCTGGTGACCCAGCATGGTGTGTGTGGGGTCTGGTGATCCAGCTTGGAGTATGAAGGGTTTGTGACCCAGTTTGTGAATGGGCTTGAGGAGTCTGGGAGCTCCAGACCCAGCCCTTACTCAATAATCGGCCCAGTTGGTGTAGGATTACCGGCAGGTAAAAGAGCCCGACAACTGGCGTGGTAGCTTAGCTTTACAATTGGCGTCACAAACAGGATTAAGAGAGCTAGACAATTGGCGCTACGAACAGCATTCCAGACATTAGCTCCACAGTAACACATGAGGACAATTTACCTTTATCTGAAAAATGCAATGTATTGTAGGAGAGATTTAATTATGCAAGACTATTGAACGCAGTGTTGTAATTCTTTGTACACTTAGAGAATATTGAGTAGTAATGACTAATAAGTAGACGTTTCTATAACCAGATAAAAGAGAAAAATCTGTAGCTATTTGGAATGGTTCTGTTCATGCAAATCAAAGAAAATTGTACGTTTTATCATTCCAAATATCTGTCAATTTAACCATAACAAATAGATGTGTATGTAGGAATTTAAATAAAATAACTTACTCCATCATTTGTGCTAATTTTCCTCATTAATTCAATTACCTGAAAAATGGGAAAATCTGCCCTTTAATCTGCCATTGGTAGGTCTAAAATATTTACGTGGGAAAGGCTTCAGAGCAGCAATCTGGTTGGAAATAGGTGTGTGCTGGGGGTGGGAATCATTGGGCAGATTTGTCAAAAGATGGTTTTGTTTTGTAAACTTACTCTTTTTACCTCATAGTTCATCTTTATGGTGGGTCATTAAAGCTCCACAAATCAATGACATCCTGCTGTCTTTGTGCTGTATTGCAAAGAGGAAAGACTTTCTTATCATTCTGTTCTTGGAAAGTTTATGGTGATCACCACTGCCATTAGAAGAGTTAATGACTATTAAAAAAGTATGGCAAAAATATATTATGTAGTCAAGGTAAAGTTGCCAATTAAAATCCATACTAGTTTCACAGCCTTGGTATGTACCTGGTGACTTTCCGGTTATTGAAGAAAGCTGAATAACAAAAAGATAAAATTTAATGTTCTTTTAATTAACAGAAATGGAAGTCAAAATTCATCCAAAGATTTGTACTGAGAGAAATTATTAGGTATTTTTAGTTTGAACGTGACAGAAGAAGTTAAAAACTTTACAAATTGCTGAAGTTTACAATAATGAAATGCACAACTATTTTTTTTTCCAGAGTATTGGGCTGATTCCCTTTTATATAAAGTGGTCCTTAATCCTTCTAATAAACTCTACATCAGTTTTAAATTAGTTTTAACCCAGAGACTCGAAATATTTTGCACCATTTAAATGTGTCCCAAAAGGCTTTAGTACTTAGTTTGGTCTATATGGTTGTTAACATATGGTTATTTGGAGTTTGTATGAGATATTTTTATGTATATATAATGTGTATTTGCAATTACATGCTTATACCACGTATGTGATCATAGTAACCGTTATAGAAATATCAAAGTGTGGTTCATCATATCCATTTAATATTGTTACATTATTAACTTTTATAGTACTATGCATGTGACAAAATGCTATTTTTAATGATGAGACACATTTCTCCTTTATTCTTATATATCCTATATGTAAGTTAAACAAGAAATAAAAGCTAACCTATGCATTTTCAAATTAAATAAAAACAAAAGAATTTTTATCTTTGATGCGAATCTTGGTTTCATTTTAGAAAAAGTCAAAGAATTCATAGTTTTATGTTCGCATGATGTAATTTTAGCATAAAATGGCTATAAAATATAATATGCTGGAATAATATATAGATCAGATTATTTTTCATTATTTCATATTTCTTAGATTGTTCATTTTAAAAATTGAACATATATATATATATATATATATATATAAAGGAATAAAATTCATAAATATTCATCTGGATAACCTAATAAAAAGAGTTTGCTTCAAGTATTTAGATGTTTTAAACCTTGACTCTCTATTTTAGTTTGTGGAAACCCAGTTAGTTTTCCTTTACACACACTCTGAGATTTATATTGCTTATAAGTTAGTGTGCCATTTAGTACATTCTCTTACTTTAACCTCATTATAACCCTGGGATATGGGCAGGTCTTCTGTCCCTATTGGTAAGTGAAGGGGCAAAGATATTTTAAAAGTTGCCCAAGTTTATGGGACCAGTAAACGGCAGAGACAAAAATAGAATCAGGCACTACTGGGAAGCTGTATTCTTCCCACTTTAGCATGTTTGTTACAAAATATATAATATAAATATTAAGATAGAGAATATGTTAGGGAAATAGTTCCTTCAAAATAATAACACAATATATGACAGATATGGAGAAATTTAACAAGAAATGTGCAGTCCTCTTTCAAGAAAACTGCCAGATTATACCTGAGGAGCATAGAAAAAATTTTGAGTAAGTGGTAAGAAAGATGTTTCTGGAGAGAAAGAAGTCAATTCTCTCCAAATTATCCTATAAATTTCACACGTTTCTAATCAAATTCCCAGTGGGACTTTTCTTAGAACTTGTGAAAATGATTCCAACGTTTATCTGGAAAATAAGTTAATGAATAGCCAGAAATTTTCATTTTTAAAGAAGAGCAATGCCCTCACTGGATTGTAAAATGTACTATTAAACCATAAAAATAATATGCAATAGAGTTGTGCCAGACTAGACAGAAAGATCTGTGAAACAAGAGAAATACAGAAACAGGCCAACTATACAAATATATGGAATTTTATTATATGATAGAGATGACATTTCAAACTAGTGAGAAAAGAATGGATAATTGAATAAGTAGTGTCGAAGCCAACTGGAAACAACCTTACACCCTATACTAAACTAAATTCCAGATGAGTTAAATATTTATATGGAAAAACCGAACTTACAAATCTACTGGAACAAAATTTAAGAGAATGTTTATATACTCAGAGAAAGGATTTTCTAAGACTTAATACAATATTTAAAGAAAAACGATTCATAAATCTGAGCATCCAAACATGTTAAAATTTAATATAATTAATTAAGATAATTTAAATTAAAAGCTAATTGATAAACATAGGACTAATAACATTAATAAATAGAAATCTCATCAATTAATAAGAAAAGTATGAATATAGTCATAGAAAAATCAGCAAAGAGCAATTATAAATAATTCAGTAAAGGATAACTATAAATGAACAAAAATCAAACAAAAATGTTTATTAGAATAACAAAATATGCAAATTAAGGAAAGGCAATGGTTTTTGCCCATCAATTTAGAACTCTTAGGAGCAGTAAGAGGCATGATTGGAGTAAAGAAAAATGGGGCATTTCTTTCAGTACTGATGAGTTGGCACAGTTTTTCTGTAAAGAAAGCTTGCTATTTATATAAATAACCTTTAGGATATTTATACCCTTTAATTCATCAATTCCACTTCTAAGGAATTACAGTAAAGACAGACTTAGATAAGTATGTGGAGATAAAGATCTTATCACAATATTGTTATATAACAAGAAAGCAACATTTAAGTCTAAATGAGGTTCAAATAAAGTATGTGAAATTTATACAATAAAATATTAAGTAGCTATTTTTAATAATGATATAAAAATATGTTTACAACAAATTTTGTTTAAAAAGGACTGTGTTAAATACAAGATATCATGTAATTTCATTTTTTCATGTATCTAGATGGAAAAGGGGGGGTAACACATTTATAAATAAATTTTTTTTTCTTATCATACTGCCTAAAATTTTTGTTATTAATAGAAATTACCTAGGTAATAAAATAATAAAAGTTTTAAAATATATTTGCATTTTATTTAGTGCAGGGTGCCAGATCACTTCTATTTCCTCTTTAAACTAAAAATTATACAGTAACTTTTATCAAGTATTGAGAACACAAAAATTTTTAAGACTTACACGCAGGAAATTTTGCAAGTGCCAATACACATTGATTGTAAACCAGAATCTTATGAACATTTTTCTGTAAAAATCTTTTAAATCTGCTTGAGAGAATATGTGATAGGGTACATGATATGTAGACTTTGATTTGTGTAATGTTACTCCAGTGCTTACTTTGACAAGTGTCAAATTTTATAGCGGCTGTGGGTATGGTGAGGTGACACTCTATTGTTAGCAATATATTTTACTTTTATCTGATACTTATATGTAATTTAGCATTAGGCTAATGGAATACATTTCTTTGAGGTAGCATCTCATACTTTTAAGAGAGAGCTGGGACTAGATTGAAGCATGTGAGGCTCTAGCCCAAGGAACAAAACCAAGGAGGCATGAAAAAAAATACACCTCAATAACCGAAAACCTTCAGTAACTAATATAAATCATACTTTCCTGCAATATTTTTTGTAGATAAAAATTAATGCAAAATATCTCTGATGAACGAAATGTCAAAATTTTAAATAAAGACAAGGTCACTATTCCTGATTTTTCATTTTCCCACATGCTCCAATATGGCTCTGCTTTTAGAGGCTTTTAAAAACAAGATCAAAAGGATGTTTAAAATTGTCCTTGAGAATTTGAACTGGGCACATTTTGGTCTCATGTAGGTTCACAGAAACAGTAGTAAATATTAGAGAGGAAAACAGTTTTGATCCTCTGCTAATTTCCTCACTTGAGAGGAATTGTTCTAGATGGCCAAAGGCCTAGTTTTTAAACCCATTTTGGGTAACTTGAGAAAATATAGGGGGCGTGTTGAATTTAAGTTATGACTAATCAATGGAGTAATGGACCATCTCCTTGTACTTTCTTCCACTTTATTCTCCAAAAGTAGAACCTCTGATGTGCTCTCATTGAGCTTGGGTGCTAAAGAATAAGGCTTTCAGAAGGAGCCAGGAGGGACAAACACCTCCTTCTCTATGAAATGCATTCTTGACACTTTTTCCTTTTGAATTGTTTTGTTTCCCCTCCGCCCACCCACAGACTTCCTTATCAGCATGAGAGCAACAGTGGGGTAAGATAGTGAAGAGTGTAGTCTCTGGGATTGAATTGCACAGATCCAAACTGCAGCTTTATCACACCAGCTAAGTGGCCTCAGGCAAGGTACAGTACTCTTTTGAGTCTTATCTGCACAATGGGTCTCTTAAGGCTGTTGTGAAAATTAGATTAGTTAATGCATGTAAAGTGCTTTTAGCAGAGTCTGGCTCATAGGAAATATTTAGAACTCTTAGCTATTATTATCTTATTATAACATGAGGAACAGGGAGTCTTCCCTCCAAGATCATATGCTAGTCCTAGTTCAGCAGGGGAGAAGACAGGGAAGAAGTTCAGGCCAAAGACTCAATTAGTGATAATTGTGAATTTGATTCAGGTGTCCTCTAAAATGTGTAAGTGTATGTTATGCTTTCTCTATCACTAGGGAACTACGGCTGAAGAAATGGGCTAGAATTTCAGATGTCTGAAATACTACATATTATTGATAATTCTCTAAACATGTGGGCATTATTTCATTTATGCTAGTTATAACTTAAAATAAAATAAGTTCAAACATTAAAATCTAGGTTAGAAGCAGGAGTGTTATTTACATTTTTGTATATTAAAATAGTGTTTAAAAACTACAGTCATTTTTTCAAGAATTCAGAATTTGAAGGCATTCAATAAAACAAAATCTTCAAAGCCACCCTGAGGTTTTTCTTATCTGTGCTTTCCAGAATACTTTTCCTGCTCACTTTTGATTGTTCCTGCTAAAACAGAATCTTTTTAAATTCTGAAGTATGATGATAAGTTTTATGGAATTGAGCTGCACAGATGAGTTTATTTATCTTAAAAAATAACAATACCTTGAAGTCGTATTGAAAAATATTGTGAACAGTAAGTGGTTTCAGATACTGGTGATCTTCATGGATAAATCATAAAACAGCTGAAAAAATACCATAAAAACATCTTAGACTAGAAGTAGGGGTAGGAGCTCCATATTGCCACATGAGAAAGCATATATATTGGTCTACACTGTGACTTTTTCAAAATCCAAATATATAAAAAAGGGTATTTGTGAAAGGTGTAATAAAAGTATTTTAAATTCCTTAATGTACTTAAAGCCGTATACATTATGTTTATAATTATAAATGTGCTTCTTAACATTTTCTTGAAATTTGGTCCAACAACTGCTGTGACTACAGCATATACCTGACCACAGGATTAAACTCTGTTGTGATTTTGTGCCACAGCCCAAAGTAACACAAAAGGAAATTGAGAGTGAAAACTGTCCAGGGTTGGAGCTTTGTCTGCTATTTGCTAAAGAATTTTAGAGACTGCCCATAGGAGTGAAATTGTTATAGTGTATTAAATTGCCCTTTAACACTTTGGTGGTAAGTGAGAATTTATAACCACAGGAAATATTTTCAGTTTAATAATTCTGGCCTTCTTAGACACGTCAAGATATTCTACAAGGACATTTGAGATTCTCGTACAAAATCCTGTTGGGGTAGAATAAGTTTCTCATACTTCTCTAATCAAAGATGCACTGGTACTCTTTAGGCCATCTGACCTGGAGCTTCTGGTTTAGTAGGGGTGAGGGAGAAGGGAGAGATTGCCATGGTTTGTCAGTGAGCATATTTTATAAATAATTTGCCGTTAGAAAAGCTAAAACCTAGGGAGAGGAAATATCAAAACTTGAATAAGTATTCAAAATAAAAAAAATACTGAAAAACATTGTACATTATAGAGATGCTGAGATTGTGAGGGATACAGCCAACTTTGTCTGATTCTAACCTATATTTCCCGTCCCAAGTTTTCCCAACAACACTTGGTAGTTATTTTACTCAACTTTCCTTACATGATCCTATAATTTCTGTTAACAATCTCACCTATTCCTAACTTGACCCCTTTTTGTTATCACAAACCTAAGACAAATCTTCTATCCTCTGAAGCCACTAAGAAAACAAATTCTATTGGTGAAAAATTACTCTAAAATCTCCATTTTTTCTGTCATTTCTTCTGCTGCAGAGGAAGAAGTTTACCTCCTTTACATGGGATTTCCTTCAGCTGTGTGTTAGAAGCCATGTGTCAAGACCTTTCTCCATTCCATACCCTACCCTCAACCATCCCTTATACTTTTGAACTCTTGCTCTCTTTGCTAGCTCCTTCTTCATCAGACCCTCCTCACCCTAAAGTGATAACACTGCTTTTCTTCACTAGGTACATCATGATTTGTTCTCTCCATCATTACCTAAATTCTTGTAAGAAACATTGATCCTGGTGCCCCTTTTTTCCTTATCTTCTGCTGATTTCTTAATTCTTTTATTTATTTATTTATTTTGGTTTTAACCCTTATTGGCTAATTCTTCCATCTTCCTATCAGCCCTATCCCAATCACTCCTCTGAGTCTTCAAATTTCTTTTCATATTTGCACATTCCCACTGTTACCACCTCCTGAAATTCTTATCTTCTGTCTTCTGAACACCTTTCTCTCCTGGGCCTATTATTATTTCCATATTTGTTTTTCTTAAGACTCCTTTGCTGGCTTAACTTCTGTTAAATTATACTTTCATAAAGGTAAAAGTATAACTTCAATGAAAATATAAAATGAACATATTAATAATTTCATTCAGGGAAGGCAGGAGCATGTGTGTGGTACCAGGCAAGAGCTGAGAGCAGTGGCTCCTGCTGAGCAGAAGGCAAGAGCATGCAGAAAGCACCACTTCCACATGTGTGGCCTACCATAGCGATGGACACAGTCATGGCTGCTGCAAAAGCAGTTCCCTGCCATAGTAGCAGCCACAGCCACCATGTAGGTGAGGTGGTCCACCAGTCACTTGACTACATTGACATGAGGATAGTCACCAGTGGATATTACAATGGGAAGAGGACTTTTCTCTCCTCAAAGCCCACTCCAGAGTAATAGAAGAAGCAACTGCAGATGACCAGACATCAATGCAGAGATTCTAGAACTACCAACAGAATAATGTAATGTTCTAATACTAGACCTTTTAGAACAGGAAAACCTCGAAATGACTGAAAAGAAATTCTAAGCAACAATCCTTAAGGAAACTCAATGAGATACAAGTAGAATCAGTTGGATAATATAATGAAAACAAAAAAACCAAAAAACCAAAAAAACCTTGGATATGAAGGAGCAAACTTATAAAGAGATTAAAAGAGATTAATACCTTAAAAAAGAATATAGCAGAACTCCTGGAAGTGACAGATTCATTGAATTAAATAAAAAATACAACCGAGAGCATAAGCAGCAGGCTACAACAAGCAGAAGACAGAATTTCTGATCTTGAATATAGTCTTTTCAAAATGATTCATGTGGACCAAAACAAGGAAAACAGCATTTAAAAAACTGAAAAATACTTAGGAGAGGTAGCAGACAACCATAAGTTCACAACAATTTGAAACATGGTTGTCCCAGACAGGGACGAGAAAGGAAAAGGCATTGAAAAACTATTTAATGAAATAATAATGGAAAACTTCCCAGATATAGAGAGAAAATTGGATCTTAAGATCCAGGAGGATCAAAAATCCCTGAATGAATTCAATCCAAAAAGATCATCTCTGAGACACATAGTCAAACTGGCAAAGCTCAAGGACAAAGAAAGAATCCTAAGGAAGCAACAGAAAAGCAACAAGTCACCTATAAATGAGCCCCCAACAGACTAACAGAAGACATCTCAACAGAAACTCTAATGGCCAGAAGAATATGGGATGATATATTCAAAATACTAAAAGAAAAATGCTTCCAGCCAAGAATACTATACCAGCAAGGCTATCCTTCAGAAATGAGGAAGAATTAGTGTATTTTCCAGAGAGACAAAAACTGCTGGAGGTCACCACCACATGACCAACCCTGCAAGAAATCCTTAAAGCAGTCCTGCCTCTGGAATCTGAAGAACAGTAATCACTACCATTAATATACAAGAAAAAACAAAAAGTACTGGTAGAACAAAAATGCAAATGAGAAAGAGAAAGAAACAACATCTTACCACCTCAAAAAAGCAACAAACATCAAAGACAAACAATTGAATGGGAAGAAAGGAACAACGGATATTTAAAACATGAAAATAAAAATCCATAAAATGCCAGAAGAAATACAGTTTCTTTCAATAACAATGCTAAGTGTAAATGGATTAAACTCCCACCCAAAAGACACAGACTGACTGATTGGATTAAAAAGCTAGACCAAACTTTATGCTGTCTTCAAAAGACTTGGCTCACCTGTAAAGACATACACAGACTAATAGTGAAGGGATGAAATAAAGATATACACGCAAATGGAAACCAAAAATGAGCAGGAGTAGTTAGTCTTATATCAGATAAAATAGACTTTAAACCAAATCATAAAAAGGGACAAAGAAGGCCACTATATAATGGTAAAGGGATCTATCCAGCAAGAAAACATAACAAGCATAAATATATATGCATCTAACACTGCAGCACCTAGATATATGAAGCAAACACTACTAGGCCTAAAGAAAGAGAAAGACCCCATTACTATAATAGTTAGGGACCTGAACACCCTTCTCTCAGCACTGGGCAAATCATCTAAGAAACAAATCAACAGAGAAACATAGGATTTAAACTATACTGTAGACAAACTTGACCTGGCAGATGTCTATGGAACATTTCATCCAACTACTACAGAATATACATTCTTTTCATCAGTCCATGGAACATTCTCCAGGGTAGACTGTATATTAGGACGCAAATCAAGTCTCAACAAATTTTTTAAAAATTGAAATTATTTCTAGGGATGGCCAGTGCACTCACTGGCTGAGCGTGGTGCAGACCACCCCGTGCCAAGGGTTGCGATCCCCTTACCGGTCAAAAAAAAATTGAAATTATTTCAATTATCTTTTCAGAGTACAATAGATTAAAACTAGAAATAAATAACAAGCAAAACACAAGAAACTATAGAAATATATGAAAATTAAACAACATACTCCTGAATGATTTATGCTTCCAAAAAGAAGTTAAACAGGAAATACAAAAATTTCTTCAAACTAAAGAAAATTAAGAGACATCATACAAAAATCTGTAGGATACTGCAAAAGCAGTACTAAAAGGGAAGTTTATTGCAATAAACAGATCAAAAGAAGAGAAATATTTCAAATTAACAACCTAATGCTAAACCTGTAAGAACTAGGAAAACAAGAATAATCCAATCTCAAAATTAGAAGATAAAAAAGAAATATACAAAGGATCAATGAAACAAAAGTTGTTTTCCTGAGAAGATAAACAAAATAGACCAACCATTAACTAGGCAAAATAAAAAAATAGCACAGAAGACCCAAATAACAGAAATAAGAGCTGAAAAAGAAGACATTACAACCAATACCACAGAAATACAAAGAATCACTAGAGATTATTATAAACAACTATACAGCAACAAATTTGAAAAACTGGTGGAAATGAATAAATTTTAGGACAGCATACAAACTACCAGGACTGAACTAAGAAGAAATATAAAACCTGAACACATCAATAACAAGCAATGAAATTGAAGCAGTTATCAGCAGTCTCCCGACAAAGAAAAACCCAAGCTTTTACTGCTGAATTCTAGCAGACAGTTAAAGAGGAATTAATACCAATTCTGTTCAAATTATTCCAAAAAATTGAAGCAGAGGCCACTCTCCCAAATGCATTCTGTGAGGTGATAATACCCTCACAGATACCAAAGCCAGATGAAGGTACAACAAAAAGAAAACTACAGACCAATATCTCTGATGAACATAGACACAAAACTCATCAACAAAATACTAGCAAACAATATACAGCAAGGCATCAAAAAAATTGTACATCATGATCAAGTGGGATTCATCCCAGAGATGCGGGGATGGCTCAATATATGCAAGGCAATAAATATGATACACCACATCAACAAAATCAAAGACAAAAGTCTTACTACTATCTAAATAGACACAGAAAATCATTTGAAGAAATTCAACATCCCTTTATGATAAAGATTCTCAGCAAATTAGGTTTAAGGAAATTACCTCAACACAATAAAAGGAATATATGACAAATCCACCACCAATACCAATACCAATACCAATCTACCACTCAAATGGAGAAAAGTTGAAAGATTTTCCTTTAAGAATAGGAACAAGACAAGGATGCCCGATCTTACCACTCCCATTTAGCATAGTATTGGAAGTACTATCCAGAGCAGTCAGATGAGAGAAAGGAAGAAATGCCATCCACATTGGATTGGAAAATACAAAGTCAAACTGTTCCTGTTTGCGGATGTCATGATCCTAGATTTAGAAAAACCTAAAGACTCTACCATAAAACTCTTAGAGCTGATAAACAATTTCAGTAAAGTTGCAGGATAGAAAATCAACATGCAAAAATCAGTAGCTTTTTTATACTCCAAAAATAAACTAGCAGAAAAAAGAAATCAGGAAAACAAGCACATTTACAATAGCCACCAAAAAATAAAATACCTAGGACTTAATTTAACCAAGGAGATGAATGATCTTCTTAATGTGAATTACAAATCAGTGCTGAAAGAATTTAAAGAGGACACAAAATTATGGAAAGACATTCCATAATATTGAATTGGAGGAATAAACATTGTGAAAATGTCCATACTACTGAAAGAGATCTATAGATTCAATTCAATCCCAATCAAAATACCAATAATATTCCTCCCCCAAATAGAAAAAGCAATCCTAACATCCACATGGAACAACAAAAAGACCCCAAATAGTGAAAGCAATCCTGAGCAAAAAATATAAAGCCGGAGGCATTACACTACCTCACCTCAAATTATACTACAAAGGTATAGTAACCCAAACAGCATTGTACTGGCATAAAAGCAGATACTCGAACCAATGGAACAGAATAGAGAATCCAGAAATAAACCCACATACTTACAGTTAACTGATATTTGACAAGACCAACAGGAGAAGACAATGAGGAAAGGACTGCCTCTTCAGTAAGTGCTGCTAGGAAAACTGGACATCCATATGTAGAAAAATGAAACTAGACCTGTACCTCTTGACATATACCAAAATCAACTCAAAATGGATTAAAGACTTATATATGAGACCTGAAACTATAAAACTACTAAAGGAAAACATAGGGGAAACACTTCAGGATGTAGGACTGGACAAAGACTTTATGAATAACACCCCAAAAGCACAGGCAACAAAATAAAAAAACAAATGGAACTATATCAAACTAAAAAGCTCCTGCATGGCAAAAGAAACAGTTAACAGAACAAAAAGACAACCTAGAGAATGGGAGAAAATATTTGCAAACTATGCATCCAACAAGGGATAAGTATCCAGAATATACAAAGAACTCAAACAACTTAACAGTAGAAAAACAAGTAACCCAATTAAAAAATGGGCAAAGGAGCTAAATAGGCATTTCTCAAAGGAACATATACAAATGGCCAACAGACACATGAAACAATGCTCAACATCACTAATCATCAGGGAAGTGCAAATCAAAACCAGAGTGATATATATCATGCCAGTCAGACATGCCAGTATAAAAAAGACAGAGAATAACAAATGCTGGCTAGGATGTGAGAAAGGAGAATCCTCTTGCACTGTTGGTGGAACTGTAAACTAGTGTACCCCTTATGGAAAACATTATGGAGATTCCTCAAAGAATTATGGATAGAACTGCCATAAGATCCATCAATCCCACTGCTGGGTGCATACTCAAAGAAAGGGAAATCATTATGTCAAAGGGATTCCTGTACTCCCATGGTTATTGCAGCTCTATTTACAATAGCTAAGAGTTGGAACCAACATAAATGTCTATCAATGGAGGACTGGATAAGGAAAATGTGGCATATATATATATGGAAGAATACTACTGTGCCATAAAAAGGAATGAAATCTGACAGTCATAGCAACATGCATGAACTTAGAGAAAATTATGTTAAATGAAATAAGCCAGGAACAGAAGGAGAAATACCACATGTCCTCACTCACAAGTGGGAGCTGAAAACAAACAAATGGAGAAACAGACAGAAAGAATGATACAGCAATCACTAGGATTCCTTGAACTTTGAAAAGGAGAGAATGGAACTGAGACAAACAGAGGTGGGTATAGGGCAGGGGAGGACATAATCCACCCCCCCTTGAAGAAATTGGTAATTGGCTCTGAAAATGTTTACAAGGTGTGATGATAAAATAAAATTAAAAAACATGAAGAATTTCATTGAAATCATTAATTAATGAGGGGAAAAAGTAAATGCTAATTCTGACTCAAAAGTTTTTTAGTGGGTAGGAGCGTATATATGTTTGCATGGTCAATTTAGTAAACACTGGTATAAATTTGATGAGGTAAATGATTAGATACAGAAGTCTCTAATACAGGTCAATAAATCCTATCTTGTGGTTAATTCTTCCTTTCTCACTACTCTACCTATTCTCCCCACATTCGTCCCTTTCCTCTACTTATAGGATAAAGGGAAACAACAATATTTTGTTGTGTTTGTGGTGACTGGCCATTGTATTAGCTTCCTATTGCTGCTGTAAAAATTTACCACAAACTTAGTAGTTTAAAACAACACCGATTTATTATTTTGTCTATCTGGATGTCAGAATTCCAAAATGTGTTTCACTGGGCGAAAAGCAAGGGGCCAACAGGGCCGTGTTCCTTCTGGAGTCTCTAGGAGAGAATCCATTTCCTTGTCTTTTGCTGCTACTAGAGATTGCTCATATTCGTTTACTCAGCTCCATCTTGAAAGCCAGCAATTGCAGGTTGAGTCCTTCTCAAGTCGTGTGAGCATCTTAGAGGGGACATTATTCTGCTTACCACAAGCACCTTAGATGTTTTATGAAGCACTTTTTACTAGTGTACTACTGGCTACGTACCTGGTAGCACTGAATAATTTTCCTGTTGAATAAAGAAATGAAGAATAAATGAACGAATAAGTTGTGCTTAGTATGCAGTGACCAATTCTGTTTTCATGTTCCTTAAATAACATCTTCATAGCGCTGTTTCCACAATTGCTTTCCTAGTCAATCTAAGCTATCACAGAAAATACATTTTCCAGAGGATCTTGTTCTTATTTTTTCCCCACCAAGTCTTTAATTTTGATTTTATATATCTCAAAATACTCAAAGTTATGACCACTAAGTACCTGAGTGGCCAAAACCAAACCAAACCAAAACAAAAAACAACACCAAAACTCTGCATCATATTATGTAATTCTCAAATCTGAATTGTGGAATCATTAGCTTCCCTCAGTTAAATCTGAAAAAAATGAAGAGAAACACACACCATGACACACTGGTCTTACCATATAGTGTCCTTCACTGATTCTACTATAAGCCTTTCAGGTAGCCAAGAAATTGTTTATTTGAAACTATTTGTAATTTAACTCATAATCCATGCAATTTTGATGCTCATTTAGGAATATAATCAGTTGGACTACTAATTTTGAAAAACTAAAGAGAAAAGAACTCTCTGGTTAGCATATGTCTCTAGCATAGAGGTATGATTCTTCAGAAAAAGGCAGCAACATCTCATTTTATTGCTTCAGAGATAAACTATAATGGACAAACGCCATGATGTGATGAAAATGTATATTCCGTATTCTTAAAATTGCAATTTTTTTCAAGTTAAGACTTTTAATCTGTGAAAAGGTTTTGGATTTTCTAAATCTTACATAGCTAAACTTGGAGGAGACAGTACAAAGATAACCGATGGGATTATACAAAGGAGAAAGAAGAAACACTGTTTTAATTAAAAAGAAAGCAGACTTGAAATTTGCTAAGAGATGGAAATGTTAATTAGCTTGATTTTGGTAATCATTTCACAGTATGTATATATATCAAAACATGATGTTGGATACCTTAAATATATACAAATTTTATTTGTCGATTATATCTCAAAAAAGCTGGATAAATAGAAAGCAAAGATGAATTATGAGGCACCATCATACGGTATTAAATAGAAATGACACTTGATGATGATATTAAGGATATACTTATAATTTTTATAGTATTAAGATAGTTTGTTCCAACTGCTTCACAACAACATCATAGAATGTAAAAAAAAAATTAAAAATAAATAAACCTAAAAAAAAGAAAAAAAACCCGTTATTTTACTCTTCTTTTCCCTAAAGTTCAATTAAACCAATACAAAACAAAAAAAAAATCTTATTTATGGTTTCACAAATAGATCTAGCTTTTTAGGTGTTTAAATCAAGCAGTTATGAGCAGATGCTTATCTTACAAATCAACATTAAATATGTATGTACTAATTCTTAATTAATTCATGTATTAGAAAGTGAGCATTTAATAAAAATTTGAACTATATAAAGATGTCTTTAGCTTCTCATAGGTTAATTAAACAGACATTTTAAAAACTAAAAATTGACTTGAAAATATAAGTGGGAGCTACTTTTAAAAATTATGAGTGAGAACATGTAGTATTTCACAATTATTCATTGAACTTTCAAAAAGAGAGAACAGAACTGAGGCCACCAGAAGAGGGAAAGGGAGATGGGGCGGGAGGTTAGTGAAAAACTGGTAAGGACCACAAAAAATGATTATATTGTCTAATGTTGAATATACTAATTATCCTTATTTGAGCATCACATATTGCACACAGGTATTGATATTCAACACTGTACCCCACAGATATGTACAATCGTTTCAATAAAAAAAAATGAATAAAAAAAATAAAAGTAGCACTTAATTTTCATGTTGGTTTATATTTTTAAAAGCACTTTTGTGACTATGGAGTATTCTTTTAATTCTTATTGTACATATGAATAATAAGAAATAGAAGTTTCAGTGGATTGCCAAAGGTCACATATCACTATATCGGGTAATGTAGAAAGATTTCCAAAAGTTTTTTTAGAGCGTTGAGAATATTTTTAATTAAGATAGACACGCTAATTCCTTGTATTTCAATATGTTTAATTTTCATATTTTCACTGTAAATGGGTTTGAAAAATCTTGGTATCCTTGTGATTGATTATGGAAAGAATTGGTGAGAATTTTTTCAGTTTATCTCATTAGATTTTAATGAGTCTCCATTCTGCATTTTTGATGGAATGTGTTAATGAGAGAAAGAGTAGGCAATATTGTACACTACTAATATAATTATATAATTAAAAATATATTCCCCAAAGACCATGAAATATAATCAATTAATTTTTAGACCCTACCATATATAGTCCACAGCCACTAAACATTAAATTACAGTGAATGACTTCGGTTTTAAAGAGAAAGTTCTCTCTCTCTCTCTCTCTCTTTTTTTTTAACCTAAAACTCTCACCCTACAAAGATTTATTACAAAGCCTGGGGCTATTAAAAATATTAAAACACATTCTTGGCCACTTAATTTACATTTTTGGGATACCACCTACTATCCCAGAACACTTGTAATTCTCTTCATATTCAGATACACTCCATTGCACCTGACCTTTTTTTAATGAAGTTAAAAAATCCCTTTTGTGGGCCGGGGGATTCAGGTTCTAAGTTTATATTGAACTCTAGATTACTAGAGTGAATGTGTTTTTTAATTTTTATTTATTTATTGTTTTTCTGATGGTAACAAGCCCTTTATTCTTACAAAGTGCTCTTTTTCTACAATGTGCTTGAAGTAAGGGCTCATGAGTCCAGGGAGGCTAAATTTTTTTAGGTTATTGATAAAATCTTACTTTTATAAAAGTGGCTTTCATCCCTAATGTTGCAAAGCTGTTAGAATTTATAACTTGAGTTTTAATCAGCTTCTTACCCACCACCTAATGAAAACCTGCCTGGTGAGTGGAGAAGCTTAACTGTGAGTACCATCTTACAAGCTTCTGGATCTAGTTACACTCCAGAATTTCCAGTTAAAGAATGAAATACATTTAAAAAATTATTTATACTATCCAATTCTATTTTGCTAAAATCTAGTTTATCTTGAACTTTTCACCTGAAAGAGTACCAGTACTGTTGTACTTTTCTGCTTTCCTTGTGTCATTTCGTATAGTGTGAACACGGACATCCAAGCTTCTCCTGTTGGTAGACGTCTTTGCTGAAGCACACAATACAACAAGAAAAGTCATTTGACTTATCAAGTGTTCTACTCACTTAAAAAATATTCAACCGGAATGTCTCATGCTTTTGATTCTCTTCAGGAAATGGTATCAAAATAATTCTGGCAAATCAGGTGTAAAAACAGGAATTAACAAAAAGAGTGTCTCATAGTCTATTTCCTTTATCCCTAGGAATAGCTTAATATTGGACAACATTAAGTTATAGTAAGAGATAAAAATTCTACAGAATGCACGTATCAAATAGCATATAGCTAGGTTGTATAGAAATTGAACTCAGTTTGAAAAATCCATTTATTTTACTGACAAACACATATTTTGTTTCTTGTTCTGGGCTGGAATAAAACCCTTTCTGCTTCTGTGCACGTCTTGACCTTGCTACCATGTTTATTCTTTCATCTTTACTGAAACCATTTACCGACTGATTTGGAGGTAGCTGGGAACTCCCAACGTTTCTTCACTTCAGACAAGCATCTCTTCTCCATGCCCATTTAGAGCTAGTACTTTGTATAGACAGTTTACTCACCACTACTCCTCTTTAAATGATTAGGGACATTTTAGAGTGCTGACCCAAAATAGTTTTCATAAAGCATGTTATAATGCAATGTGAAACAGATAATTTCACACGTGTCTTTTCATAGTTCATCAGAGAGTTTAGTTCATCTAATTGGTTTAAAGAGTACTGTACTATAGCCTTCTTGAACAGGATGAACAGAAGTCTCCCAGCCTTCTCACAAGTTATTCCCTTTAGGTGGCCTCATTCTGCTCAATATTAAGCATATTCTCACAATATTAAGCAAGTCTCACAGGACAGAATATATAGTTGAAGTTTGCTTTATTTTCATTTTTTACCCGCACTATTCAGTATCCTTTCTGAGGATGACTAAAAGAATTTATATAAAATAGTACTGTAGACTGATAACTCTAGGAACACTGTGTTAGTTTAAGAATAATATTTCTTTGTTTTGCAACAATTAAGACATCCTTGGAAATGATTTTTGTGTAATATTGCATCTTTCAGCTTCTTGGCCTTTATAAAATATTACTTTATTTCTTCTGGCTCAATTCGTTATGTAAACAGTTTTTATAACCGGTTGTTGACAATGGCTATATGTGGACAGTATATTGTTACATAAAAGCAATACTGAAAGCTGTAGTTTTAGTTTTCTGAATTTTCTTTATTCTTTGTTGGCCTACTTTCTGTGACCTAATTTCCTATTTGGTTTAAACTTCTAGTCTAATGCATCAAATTATCTTTTATATTCAGCAATACATTTATCCAGTACTTATTAATAATACTAAAGACAAGTTTTCTACAAAATTGTGTAAAATGTAAATCATTCTTCATTTTAAGGACATTCGACATAGGTATTTGGAATACCCTCAGTACTGTTGGTTACAGATTTTATTTCTGTTTCATGGTCTAAACTAAATTATTTAGCTTTCTTAAGGCCTGAAAAAGTCAAGTCTTTGGTATCAGTGGAATTGGATGGGGATATTGGGTGGGTCAACTAAAATTCACTACTGGGACATGTACATAAAAACACACACACACTCAAATTTTATGACCTGAGCATGGGTAAGGAAAAGGGAAAACTTTATGCAGAATAAGAAGGGGAGTTACCTACTTAATGTCTTTGGGTAGATTTTAAATTGCATTATCTCATCAAATCTCTTCTAATTATTTTAACTCTCCTCTTGTTGTGTAAAGGTCCACTTCTCAAAGTGAAATGTGAACTTAACTGGGAGCTCAGTGTATGATAAAGTAGAAGAAATACTAGGTAACTATGACATAATCCTCTAGAGTGTCAATTTTACAAAACAGTATATAATTCTGATGTTAATCACTAACATATTATAGATATAATGCAAAATTTATTCCAGTCTCAATGTATCAATCTGTGACTTCAAACAAGTTCCCTGACTTTGTCCGTTCACTTCAAAAGACCCTTCTCTTTACCATCATTACAGGTACTTCCGGTTCGCCACGCTAATGTCTGGGCTGTTCTCCAGTGAAAGTAACCTGTATGGCTAACATATTTTGATTTAAGGGAGCTCTCTGTCTGAAAAATATTTCTTTTGTTTATCATTTTAAGCCAAATATTTAAAACAGTAGTAATCTCTTTGAGTTTTTCAACAAAGTTATTAACAGCAATCTTTTTGAGTTTTTAAAAATTATTAAAATACATATATGCCAGTAGGAAGGGATGACCAATTGCACTGCCATATATTGTCACAATAACTTGTACTGTCAGCAGATAAACAAATATGTAAGTTTTTAAGGAAAAGCATATGTGAAATATCTGTTTAGGCAAAGTAGAAAGGCAGTAATTAGTGAAACACCCTGTTTCACCTCCTACCACACACACACACACATACATACATACATATATATGATTAACTACAGTAGTCATATGACATTGAATAACTAAAGGATTGAACAAAAATATTAATAATCTCAGGATACAGGTGAAGAAGAAAGTGTAACTAATTGATTTTTCAGCTTGGAATGTGCCTAGGACTGACTTATTTCTACCAAAACTTTGATCCAATATGAAATGTATCATAAGTAGATTTCGTCAAGAGAGTTCAGTTTGCCAACTCGTGTAGCTGGGTGAAGGCCTTTGCTGTCTGAAGCAGCCCAGGCACAACTGGGGCTCTGCTCCTGTGGTTCTTAGTTCCCTCACTATGTAAAAGAGATCTAAGGCTGCTAACATTGTTTCAAAAGCCTAGACCTAGAAACTACTTATTACATCTTAAATCTTTTCTTACCTCTTTATTCTACTCTGACTATATTTTGTTAATTTACTACTAGTTGAAAGTAATAATGTCATTGGCTAAAAAATTTATGCATTAAATTATGTCATTGCTCTTGTACTTCACAGTAAGTGGAACATGGTCAACTAGTTCATATACTCAAAAAATTTACTGCTGTGCATTTCAGTGTGCAGTAATGATTTTTTATTGTGAGTTTTCCTTGTTGTTTTTAACCGAGGTCTCTGCCTATATTAAGTCAATTTTATTATCATCGCTGGTACTCTCAGTCTTCTGGCAACATGTTGGTAGCATCAGGGAGGACGGCCAACCAGCAAAAAGAGCACAGGCAGAAACAGGAGTTGATGGGGAGAGTTGAGGAAAGATAAGAAGTTGAGCCAACCAGCCAGCCAGGGGGACTCAGCTAGTTCCAAGAGGTCAGGCATCAGTCAGCCAAGATTTGATAAACAAATGAACTCAGCTACTGAGCTTCAGTCAGCTTCATTCTGTTGAGCTCCAGCTTGGGAGAGAGATGACCTGACGCTTCCTTAAATTCCAGAGGGCCTTCCAACTAATCACTGTGTTCTGGAGCCAAGTTCTGAAGAGCATTACATATGCGGCGGAAAATTACATTGTTTTCATCTTCCTGGGGAAGATAAAAATATGAAACAAGGTTCAAAGACATTATCATATTTGTCAAATATCCAGATCAATACTGGCGTAATCATATTCTAAGTCTCACAGGACAGAATATATAGTTGAAGTTTTCTTCATTTTCATTTTTTATTTTAAATTTGTGTTTTTATTTTTATTTGTCTATGTTTTGAAACAGTTTCAAATATACATACAATTTGCCAGATAGTACAAAGAACTCCCAGGTTCCCACCCTAAAGTAATCTCAGATTTCAGAGTTTCCAATTGTTAACACATTACTGCATTTGTTTTACCTTTCTCTCTTCCCCTCCGAACAAAATTCTCCTCCATTGCTATTATACTGTTGGGCCTTAAAAACTAACGCCACCTTAAGTGACATTACAAGCGGCGCCATTATGGGCCCACAAAGGCGTATTAATGTGGCAGCCTAAGACTGGGCCGGGAGGAAGTAGGGTGGGAGTGTCTGCAGGAACCTTGCCTTAGCCCTTATTGGCCAAATACCACTTCTGCACTGGTGAACACTGCATGATTGCAGTAGCTAGGCATTGAGACAGGATGCATGCTCTCGTAACCTTTAAGCTGATTGGAGGATGTAAAAAAACCTCCCTTCCCCATTTGCCTTTGAAAGTAAGTGCTTGTGTGATGATAAACGGAACTGCTGGACAGAACCCCCCACTGTGTCTGAGTGTACTTTAACGGGCTGGTTGGGGCTGGTGGCTGTGCTCACCTCTCTTCACGGCTCTCTTCCCCCATCTCCTCCCAACAGGGACTGGAGGGAAAGAGGAATCCAGGCAATTCACTCGCTTGCCCACCAAGGAAGCTGTTCGGGTCGGCTGGCAGCGGACCCGACATTATGCAATTCTCCCTATCAAGAAATCAACATTGATATAGCATCACTCAAACCATAGACATCCTTCTAATTTTACCAATTGTTCCCACAATTTCTCTTTTTCTAGGGTCCTATTAAGAAAACACATACTGCACTTAGCTGTCAGGTCTCATCAATCTTTGAATCATTCCTCAGTCTTGAGAGTCTTGCAGAATGCAGCCATTTCATTCTATTGATGCCCTCAACCTAGGTCCATCTGATATTTTCTCATGACCAGACCCAGGCCATACATTCTCGGCAGGGATATCACAGTACTCTTCTCAGTGTATCCCATCAGGAGGCACATGATGTCAGCCTGTCCCACTACTTGTGGTATTAACTTTTATTACCTAATCTAGTTGATAGCTGCCTCTCTTCGCTAGCATAAAGCCACCATTTTCCCTTTTGTATTTGACTAACATTTTGTGGGGTGGCATTCCATTATTTTCTAATATCCTGTACCTTGATCAAACTGTCACCAGGGGCTTTAGCATCCATTGGTGACCCTGATGTTTATCAGCCACTACTCCGATGGTTACAAAATGATAAATATCTATTTTGCTCATTCTTTCTACATTTTTTAGTTAGCATTCTACTATTTTTTATATTCTAAGATTGATATACTTCTCCCTTTTAAAGTAGGGCTCTTGATAATATGATTTACATCTATATTAAATAGTTAAATGTACATTTTAAATTTTGAATAATCACTACACTTATTTCATATTCAAGAAAGTATTATTGAGAGGAAAACAAAACTAAACTAAAAACAACACAGGTTACTTAAATTTAAGTGAGTTAAATTATTGCATGATGAAAAAATTCTCAAAAACCATCACAGAAAAAGAAAAGTAAAACTCAAGAGAGTCAATAAATAAATTATGGACATTGATAGTTCTTACTACAGCAAAATGATATGAGTTGTACATCATACATCATAAAAATTTGCACACATTTTGGTGGTGTCAAGTGAAATTTATGCATATTAATATAACATGTAATAATATATATAATTAGGATATTTTTGATATTAGTTATTCATCATATCTATTTTGAAATTAGATAAACCTAATTGATGTGACTTTCAAATAAATAAAATCAGTATATTTTACCCCCTTTTCATAGATCCTTCAACAGTCACTAATGTTTCTTAATATGATACACCATTTAATATTTATTTAACACATATTCACACAGAAAAAGCAGACATTCAAGGTGCTGAAAAGTGAGACCCTAGATCTGGCACTCTAATAGACGGAGTTTTAATTTGTTCTTATTTTCTATCTCACATGAATAACTTCTGTCGGCTGACTTTCTCCTCTCTTCCTTACTTCATGTATATTCCTCCCTACACTCTTAATTTTCTTTTGAACAAAAGACTTTATGTTGAATATAGAAACTTACTCTGATAAAAAATCATTTATTAGGATGACATATGCTTATAGTCTCAATTTATATATAACTATAAAAAGATATAAACATATAGACACAGTGCTTAGCCACATTAGCTTAAAGGTATCAATAATTATAGACTTCTTTGAGATTTGGGAAAATGTTATAAAGCTTATATTAGTCTAGAAACAGCAGGAAAAAAAGGCACCACTCATGAGAGGTTTAGTACCACTTAGGACCATGAGATGGAGAAATCAAGTAGAGAATGTCCAATGTAATGTCAGAGGGTAGCTTACTTCCTGAGCTTTTTGTAACAGATTACCAGAGTTGCTATGATGGCGTTTAGAATATTAAAGCACTAAAATAAATTAGTTGTTATTTTTAATATTAATCCCCATTATTATCTTCATCCATGCATTTAAATTTTTCTGCAAATGAAGCATGACCTTTTTTATGTTCCCACTACATCAAAATGATTCTCTCAACCACTATTGTATGATATAATCCATATAATGGCTCTTCCAACATTGAATATGATTCCCATTGACAACCCACTTTAACAGTAAGAATCTACACAACAGAGACCAAACACATTAGCATCAATAGTCTCAGTAATATTTTCTTGGTCTAATTTCATTGGCCTACATGAGAGGAAATTGCAGGTAATTTCCCAGAAAACACTAGGAATATTCAAATTTTTCTGAAATATTTTTTAGCTTGTCATGGAATTAAAAATTTATTTTAAGGAGACTGGAAGAATATAGGTGAATTGGAATTGGAAGGATTATCTGTGTAACTAAGACTTATCTACCTATATCTATCAATATGTCTTCATGCTATCATTATGTTAGGAAATAAAATAGATTGTATAAGAAACAGTATTTCAATGTAGAAATGTATTCCAAATTTGGTTTTAGTATTTTTTTTTTCCAGATTGAATTATCCAACAAACTATCAGTGGATTATGTTCCAAATCTATTTTTTATATTTAACATACTACATAAGAAATAAAATATTATGAGATAGCCATTGTATACTTGGTTCAAAATGTTTTTTAAAAATCTGTCTTATGGAGGGCCTATTTTTCTAAAGTTTAAAGCATTTTTAATCATATAAATTATAAGGATTAAGAAATATAAAGCATTATTAATGGATTAATTTTTAAAAATATATGGAAAATTCCATTTCCAGTGTGTCAGGTTAAGCTCCTAATAGGCTATCCTTTCCGAAAATAACAGCTACAAATTCTGGGCAAAATAAAAAAAATAAAGAAAAAGATTCTTGATAGCTTTGGAGAATGAACAAAACTAGGGGAGGGGAAATGAAATTAGGTAGAAGAGATTGGAATGGCATGAGTTCTCATTTTCTAAGCTTTGGACTAAGAGTGGGCTGTCAAGTTGTGACATGGAATCACAAAAACACTGACAGAAAACATGCTATATTTTTGATCTGATTGGAATGAGTATAGGGCAGACACCCAGCTAGAAAATGAGGAGTGGATCCTGCAAGGACGGGGTCAGAAAAGGGTTGTCCAGTTTTTGGTGTGTAAACTTTGTCAAATTCTCAAACAAAATTATAGATGCAATGCATTGACTCACTGTAGCTTTTAATCAAGGTTAAAATGTGAACTGGGATTTGAATTACCACCCATATAAAAAACAAAAACAAAAACACAGTTTGAAGTTTGAGGCTTACTTAGTTAAGTACCTGCTAAAACATAAACATTAACATTCTTCAGAGTAATACGAAAGTACTTTAAAAAGTATGTGGAAAGATTTGCATTATCTTTTAATTCTACTTTTGCATGAACTTTTAAAAATACTCTTGTGTAACAGAATTCAGGCTCCAGACAAAATATTGACAATGTCCAGTATACAATTGAAACTTAGTAAACATTCAAAGAATCCAGAAAAAGTGACTCATGGTCAAAGGAAAATACAATCTTTAGAGTCCAACTCCAAGACAGATCCAGAGTTGAAATTGTCAGATGAAGATTTTAAAACTGTTATTATAATTATGCATAATGTGGTAAAGAAAACAGCATTTATAATGACTAAAAATATAGGATATCTCAGCAGATAAATAGAAAATATTTAAAAAGCCAAATGAAAATTTTAGAACAAAAATACAATATCTAAAATAAATATTTTTACTGGATGGGCTTAAAGGCAGCATAGAGATGACAGAGGAAAGAGAAGTGAACTTGAGGATAGATCAATAAAAATGATCCAATCTGAAGAAAAAAGATAAGAAATTAAAAACTTCTTTTGTTTAATATTTATGTGTAGATTTTTTCTCAAGTGAAAATATTGTTTTTGTACTTGTATTCGGAAAATCCAATTTCAAGTTTCTTCTCTTATTTAAGATAAGCTCTTTAGTGAAAATTTCCTTCTTTAAAACACAGTACTATAGCACTTGAAGGGCACAAGCACACAGGCATTAGAGCAAAAGTTGAAACCAACTCACCTGAGAAAGCAGTTAAATTTTAGAGCTGCTATATTTTCTTTATTTTTTCTTTATAAGGGCAACAGCATTTTTCCCATACTGTTATCATTATAAAAACTTAACAGCATGTAATTTTTTTTTCCATCTACATTTTGACATGTGGATTTTTATTCTACTCTACATAAATAGTATGAATTATAAGCATAATTATAAATGTAATTCCTATCTTGGAATTTTCAGTAAATTTCTCCTACAGGCCACACGTGCTTGATACTTCCAGGAACAGAGGGAACATAGCAGATGCATTCTTGCCATAGAATTGTAGTAAAATTTTATGTAGCATAAAATATTAAATAGTTTATATATAAACAATCAAACCAATAGGCTGTATAAAAATCAGACTTACTCAATATCAGTCTACAAAACCCATTCACTTTATTTGTAATTATTAGAACTAGGCTTCGATGTAAGAAGCATTTGTATGCAGTATTTGCTTCTGTGGGCCACTTCTTGGCTTTTCTGGCACACCTTGAATGTGTGGAGTTTTAACAGATGCTATCAAATGTAGCACATCTTTGTTCTGCCTAGAACTGGCCCAGTTTGGTCACATTCTATGTCGTCTTTTCATCTTTTCACTTTCTTCCTTCTTCATAGAAATTGGCCACACAGCAGTTTTCTCTCTCCAGCCTAGTGTCTCTCTGAGTTGGACCCATTGCCAAATCAATTCATTATGCCACTAAAAGTAAGGAAGCTGTACTTTCCTAATATTATCATGCCATCCTTGTTTTTTCCCCTACTTCATCATCTTTCCTTTCCTAAGCCAAAGAATCATTTGCTGCCCCTACTAAGTTTTGCAACAGCCCCTCAGCTGCAGTTAGTTTAGCTTCACCACTTCCATATTCCATTGCTATAATATAATCACATTACAGGAGTCATTTACACTGGAGGTAAATAGCAAGAGAGAAGATTGGGGCTTAGAAGTAGATAAGGAAATGACAGGACAGTAGAGGGTTATTTGGAATCAAGCCTTATAAAATATAATGAAAATGAGGAACTGGAAATCCCAGTTTGTGAGAAAGGAAGAAACTGAGACATATCTAAAAGGCATTTATGGAAACAAAGACTAAGGAATTTAAAAAAGGATGCTAGGAATTAAGAAAGTGAGATGTGAAAGGTTGGAATCATCAACTTCTTTGTCAAGTAATAAAAATATTGACTATTTAGATATAAGTTCATACATATGCAAAAAAATAACTTTTCATGTATATAGATTTGCAACAGAGCAAAACGAATATTAAGTATCACCTTGAAACTGCCAAGAGGGAGACCCAGAAAAGTTTGTTGGAGTAATGGAAAATAAAAGGAAATTAAAAGTCTCATATCGCGTGCAAATTATTACTTTTCTAATATTATGTAGCATGCTATCTAATTCTGTTTTTTATTTGGTGTAAACATTATAATAGCTTCTCATATGTTCACATCTACCTCAAAAACCTAATCTAATATTCCATTTAAAATGTTAAATTCTTGGTTACACATTCTCTATTAATAGTAATTGATTACTTAGAAAAATATGTTCATTGGTAGCAAATTATCAGTTTTTTTGCAATTTTTTTTCATGATTTAGCAAAGTGGACTATTTCTTGATTATGAGTACCCTGTTAGCAAAAATCATAAATAGCCTTCTTTCTAATTTTACTGAATTTCCATTTACTCTTTTTATTTTATTTTTCAAGGAGAAATAGGTATTCTTGGCTGTGATAATTGGATTTCTACTCTTTTGAAATCCTTCCTTTAATCTTTAATTTATCATTCCTATCTAATTTCCATTTTCATCCATTCTCCTCCTACTGGGGCATGTGTTTGCACCCACACACTTAATCATCATCATCACCATCAATAATAGCAACATTAAAATACACAGGCTATAGGAGGTATTACTGAACAATATATAGGGCTTGGAAATGTGGAGGTACTTAATAAATGTTAGACAATAAATAATTTGTCATAGTTCTGTTTAATCCATCACTGACCATCCAATTGGATTTACTCAAACTTCTTGGAGCTCTATTGCCCTATTTATAAAATAGTGAGAATTTTCCTTTTTTTCTTTAATCACAAGGTTGCTGTGAGGACCAAATAAAATAGTTAGAAACATTTTGAATATTGTCCAGTCTTACATAAACCCTAGGAAAAAAATTCCTTCTATTTTCTGTAGGCCATATGTGCCTAAATGGTGAACAGTTTGCCTAATTTGAAAACAGGACAAAAAATATATTTTAATTCTTGATGCCTTCTAATCAGCAGTGAGTTAAATGTAAAGGTTCAAGATGTTTAGGACAAATAGTTTGAAATACAACTATTTCAACATTTTAAACTAAAACATTAATTTTGAGTAACTTTAATCTTTGGGAAAAGCAAAATAGTTCTTCGTTATCTAGCCCAAAGAATCACATTCTAAAAACTGTTTTAAAATTGACATTATGAATGTGTGTATGTGTATATGTATGTACATATGTATACATATACATACACACATATATAAACACACTCATATCAGAAAATGTGGAATTGTGGTTGATATGATTTTAATTCCAGATTATACTATTTTCTATTCTAAGAGCAATTTTTTTCATGAATAATGCTCATAAAACTTATGCTAAATTGCAGTACAGGAGACAGAGGAAACTGGAAGGAAATGTAAAATTTGGTTAAAGATACTTCTGACTAAGAAAAAACTTACTAATTTGTTTTGGGCTCTTGGTCTTCTGGGATTAATAAGGTGGAATTTCTTTATGCCTGGAAGTTAAACTAAAAAAACTAATTTTTTCTCTATATAGTAGAGTGAGAATTGAATTGCCATAAATATGTATGTTTTTTGTTAATTATAATTCAATAAAGCTGGAAAAACAAATACAGAAATAAATAAATACCTGCCAGTACCAAGGATTGGTGACGATGTGGCATAACAGAAATTCTTCTACTTTTGGTAGGAGTATAAATTATTAAACTTCTTTGAACAGCAACATCACTAAAAGGAATAGGAAATAGGCAAAAAATGCATGCATTATTTTACAAAAGGGCTATGAAAATTGTTTAGAATAACCCTAAGTATCAGCCTCTCTTCTCTGAGCTTTCCTTTTTTCTGCAATTGTGGCCTTTCAAATCCCTACTGCATTAGTAGTGCTCCAATACTTTCAAACAGGTTAAAAATATTTTCAGCTTTTCTAGTTACTCTTGGCAGACATCTAGTTTGCAACACACTATTGGGCCATTATCAGAGGTAGAAATCTAAAAGTGATACTATGTATGTCATTTCACATATCTAGACTTAAATTGTTAAATGAGATCATTAGAGTCAGAAATAAAGCATCTTTTATTGTAAATCTAGAGATATAAATACAAAATCTTTGAAATTCTACTTAATTTACATGTTCCTTTTATATAATATTAGCACCGATAAAACTTGGAATGGTCAGGATTTTTGGCTTTCTTAGCCATTCCAAGTCAACTCCTATCCAGTCTGATTCTTCTACAGCTTCCACCTGATGGTGGGTCTGTGACCCCTGGGAATGTTCTTGTGTGCTGTGACTGCTGTTGTGTGCTGCTATTTTGAGCAGGGTAGTGCTCCGCCTCACATGCAGTTGCTGTGGTCTTATTTTCCCATGCCTCACCATGTTGACCATTTTCTCCATGTAAAATCAAAAGGGCCATTTAAAATAAGTTTTTCAGCATAATAATCTTCAGAACACTGATGCCAATTAATACATACCACAAGTAACAAATATAACAACTAGTACCAAAAATGTACAGCAATTAAATATATTAGTTCGAAATCTCTAGGAGAACTATAGATAAGCATTCTTCTTATAAACACAACATTTTTGCCTGTTGAGATTTAGAAAAATAAAGGTTCTCATTTCTTTCAATGCTTTATAATCTGCTGATATACTTTGAGAAGAAAATTTCTGCATTTCCCAATGTGCTTTTAAATTGTAAAACATTTAAGTCAATGAATAGGAGTGGACTGAGTAGAGAAAAGCAAACACCAAATACTGCAGAGACAAGCCTTGCCAAGGGATGGTCTGGATGACCTAATATGGGGCTCTGCCATCACTAACACCTAAGACTTGAGGGACTTTTAGATTAACTGCATTGGAAAAGACACATAAACTGCCCTCACTGGAAATCGCTGTGTCTGGTGAGACTTAAAGTCCCATAGTTACTTCATCAAGTAGTGATTTACAAAGGGCAAGAAGGGGAGTAGCATGAAGGCCAACAATGATGTAAAATAGGAGCTAATCGTTGTGCGCTGCTAGGAAGACCTGTTACATTACAAGTTAGGTGCAGATAAATTCACAACAGTGTGTATTCTTCTCTTTGGTACAAACAATATATTTAATGCAGTTACAACTAGGTTGACAAAACCGGGGAGACATAAACTCTCAGATACTGCTGGTTGAAGAATAAAGTTGCACAACCCAACAAATGGCAATTTGGCAATGAAATAACCAACCTTCATGACACCTGGTAAATTATGTTGAATCAAACATAATGCTGTTAGCCACTGGCTTTGTTCTCAAGTGAGAGTGGTCTTAATTTTATCTTCTGCATGAGAAATAGGGTGAGGTTAGGAATTGATAGCCTGATGATCACTTGGGGATATCACAGTAAAAGAATAAGTACATGCTTTTTGCAGTAATTGTTCTTTTTCTCTTATATAGAAAACAATAACATGGGAACAGTTTTTGCTGTTGTTAACTGAAAGACTGAGTGAAAAATAATGATTTTCATTAACTTGCAAAAACACAATATTTCATAGAGTAGCAGTTTTAGACCTTAATTACAGTGTTATAGGAATTCACTGTATTTGTCAAAACAAAAGGGTCAGTCCATCTGTCTGTCTGTCTATCTATCTATCTATCTATCTATCTCTGTATCTGCATATACTCAGTGATCCATCATTTTTCAGAATTGAGTCAACAGATATTCTTATCCACCCTAAAAATGACAATTGTAAAGTTTATTCATAAACGCTTTATTGATCATAGAAAAAGATTGGGAGAAATACAAGTGTCTAGCAATAGTTCATTGGTTAAACAGTTATGGTATCTCTGTAAAGCATATTTATTAAAAGGGAGATTTTTATGTACTAAGAAGAAACTATCTTAAAATGTTATAACATGCTCCCTTACCTATATTAAACATTCTATATGTATATCAGTTTGTGTATATGAAGAGAAACTCTGGAAGGAGAATTAGAAACTAATGAGAGTGGTCCCCTGTGAAGGAGGGGACAAGAGTCAACCCAGATGTGGCATAGGGTTGGAAGAGAGGCTATGTATATGTTTTTACATTTTCTTTTGAATCAGGCAAATGTAACACATTTCAACAATAATATTTAAATTGTAGCAACAAAGGGAATACCACCCATAATTTGTAAATCTAAATCTAGCAGCAATACTTGGACTGATTTGACTTATTCCATAGTATTACAGCTATTTTTTATTTTGTCCTATTTGATGTATTTGATGGATTATTTATCACATCTAAAGATATACTCATATCTCACAAATGAAAATGCTGACAGAATACCAGACCTTACAAAGGCCAAGTTCTCTATTTCTTTTTTCTTTTTCACATGAACATACATGGTTAAACACTGTGTTTTTAATAGTCTGACACTAGTGCAGTATCAAGTGATATATTGGAGGAGATCATGGGATGTTTTTTGAATCATAAAATGAAAAAGCAAAGATAGATATAGCCCTTCAAGTTACATTTTTGCAATCATGAAGCAGCTCTCAGTTAGGCTTCTGGCCTTTCTTTTTCTCAATTCCCTAATGTCACTGGCTAATTTTAAAATGTTGCTCTATTTCTCTGTATTTTATGATTGGTGATACTGTAATTTATATTATGCATATATGATATAAATGTAAACTTCGTTTACATGGATATACTCTTCATATGAACTTTCAATGACATAAATGGACTTTTAAAAAATTTTTTGTATAATAGCATTTACATGAATATTATTTCTGCCAAAATAGCCCTTCTTGGGAGGTTTATATATAAATTACAGTCTTTCCATAATATATACTTGTACCACTCTCTTAGAATCATCCTTAGAAACATTTTATAAGAATATCCTAAGAATTAATTTTAATGTCTTCTAATCACATATAATTTCACGTTCAAAATGTAATTATTCGTATGATGACCGAAAATAGTCAGCTAGGGCTGCCATAACAAAATATCACAAATAGGGTGTCTAAAACAACAGATTTTTTTTCCTCACAGTTCTGGAGTCTAGAAGTCTGAGCTCAAGGTGTCTGACAGGTTGGCTTTTCTCCTTGGCATGTAGATAACTGTCTTCTCCCTTGACGTGGTCTTCCCTCTGCCTGTGCCTTCTGTGTCCAAATCTTTTCTTAAAAGGACATCATTCATATTGGGTTAGAGCCCTAATGACCCCATTTAAACTTAATTAGCTCTTTGAAAAACTAATCCCATTTAAAAAACTCAGTCACATTCAGAAGCACTGGAGGTTAGAACTCAAGCATATGAATTTTTGGGGGTGTGTGGGAGGAAGGGAGCATAATTTAGTCCACAACAATGACTTACCTTACTTAACACTTTTAACTTTAAGCAGCTTCTATATATTTCCAAATACCAAACCCACACTCTATTGATGGAATTTTGACAACTCAGTCAAGATTATTCAAAGATTGAGATACTTGCTTAGGCTGTCATTCTAAAAAATATTTTGAGCAATGCTATCTCATTATAATAAAGGCAAGAATGTCTCAAGATGAATAATCATTATAACATGTAACTATTTTTATTACTCAGGGTTCAGTCATAAAAACCAGAAAACATACAGGGTATTTCAAGAAAGAAGGGGTTTAATACAAGTAGTTAGAAGCTTGCAAAGCTGATAGGAGGGCGGGAGAATCATATGTAAGGGGGAGAAAACAGGTAGCTCTCAGGTTTGCTCAGCTTTCAGGTAATCAGGGAGGTGGGAGTACTGTCGCAGTCTGTTATTGCAGGTGACAGCTGCTGTTGCCCTCAGCTGTCTGCAGCAAGTCAGTGGGCAAATGATTCCTAGGGGCACACCCAGAGGTCACTGCACGGCCCCAGCTGAATATCATGAGACTGCCAGCTGTGCTACAGGGTGCTACAGGCAGAAAATGAGGAAGCAATAACTCGGGCTTCCACTCAATTTTCAAAATCTTGTTCATACTCTTCTCACTGGCCAAACCTAAATCAGAACCCTTCCAGCAAAGACTGCTTGGAAATCTTACATCCAAGGCTTACAGACCTGTGAATCAGAGGAGGGCATGCAAGGCAATGAATAATTCTAAACTCAGCAGACAAGCTGGAAAACTCTGATATGTTGATTAATAATTAAATTGTTACATTACCACCATTACTTATAGTCACATTTTGAGAGGAAAAATAACATATCGAATGCTGACTTTGCCATTTAAATTTATCCAATATGCACAATTAATTTGAAATCTACAGGATATTTAACT
The DNA here is from genome assembly GCF_027409185.1 of Cynocephalus volans. Taxonomy (NCBI): domain Eukaryota; kingdom Metazoa; phylum Chordata; class Mammalia; order Dermoptera; family Cynocephalidae; genus Cynocephalus; species Cynocephalus volans. Next base: position 111,397,718 of record NC_084468.1, on the reverse strand, counting down.
TCACTCACCAGATGTTTTAAAACAAAAAACATTTAAAAAGAATTCAGTGAAGACTGTTCTTTATTTTGTTTTCTCTTAGGTTATGATATGGCCTTACCTCCTCTGTTCACTTAATCTATTACTAAAAGTAACTCCAGATATTTTTACTAGAATACCATGGTTTCAACAAAATTTTCATAGTATTAAAAAAAACCCAGACTTCCCTTCAAAAAATGAAGAAGTTTCTGCAGTGTAAAACTTAAGTCTAGCGGGTTTGGAGGGTGAGGTGAGGGAGGTGGTCGACAGAGCAGAATAAGGAATTTGAGACAAAAATATGATATATTTCCCTCATGATTTTCCAATTCTCATTGCCCAATTTTGCATACTTCTGTTTTATCTTACTTGCCACTATGTCTGTGGATAGGAGGGGGAAAGAAGTGAACTCAGAAGTATACAAGTTGATAGTTTTGAAAACTTTTAGATAATGTGACTAAAAATAAAAATTTCTGTCAACCTAAAATCTTTGCCTGATTTCATAATTTTGTGTTATGTTGAGCTTGGTAGTCATGAAAAGTACTATCTATGCCCAATGAAACATTACCAGCTCTCAGAGTATGTGTTCTTCTAGATGAGTGTAATATATAAAAGATATTGTCAAATTACTCCTCGAAAATGGGAGCAGAGCGGCTCAGAGAGAGATACAGTCTCAGTTCTGTAAAAAAAAAACAAAAAAACAAAAAAACCCAAACCAAAAAAACCCTGAAAAGTGGGGTAGAAAACTGAATCCTGTTTTGAATGGATTTTTAAGGCCCTGACTAGGAGAAAAACAAACATATATGGGCACATTGGAATAATAATTGGTATTCTAACTTTTAAGCTTTTAGCTTTATAAGTTTTTTGCACTATAAATAATATGACATCATCATTGTAGTTTAAGAATTTATTACTCATTTGTCCTAACTTTTAAAATAAATAGATGTTATTAGCTTCACAATGACTGTAATCTTCTTTTAACTTGGTTGTGAAACAGCAATATTCAAACATTGAAATAGTTTTATAGGCACAGCTGCCTTTCCTAGTGCCATAGTAAACATTCATATTTTTATTTTGCTTTGTTCTCACAGGAAAAAAAAAGACAAAAAAAAAGACATAAAATTATCTAATTGTGTTTTGAAAGCATAAATATATGAAATTCTAACTTCTGATTTTGGCCAGTTTAATGATCGGAATTAACTCTTCTCTACAGTTTTATCTAGAGCATCTATGATTACTTATATCTTTATGAAGAAATTTTAAGAAAATATAAGCATCAATTAGGACAATGCAGGGGAGGGATGCAATAATATGCAATAATGTGTAGTATTTTCATAAGAAAAAGGGGATAAATGAGATTATTGAACTAATTAACTTTATGCAATAAAACTTAAGTTTATAATTTCATAGAACTTTTTCATTTAAAGGAAAAGAAATTACACATGTAGCAGATAATTAATGTAAACTTTTAAGCCATTACACATTATTCTTATTCCCAGTTGACTCCGGTAAGATATTTTTAACAATCAGTACAAGGGTAAGTATCATATACAGTGAATTCTCATGCTGAAAAGAATACAAACTGAGCAGAACTTCATTTAAAAAAATCATCCCCCAAATTTTACCTTTATAACACCGTCTGTTGTGTTGGCTCATTCAATTTTCCATTAAAAAAAAAATAGAGTAACAGGATTTATTATTTTGGGTTTGTTGATTTGGTAGCCACTGACTCTTCAGCAACATTGATGCTATTGTCACTTCAGTAGTCCTTTACCAAAACTTAGGCAGACGATTAGCATTAAATATAAAAGAGAAAAGGTTTCAGAATTGAATGTATTTTATGTGTTTCCTATTTCATTGTGTACTAATTTTATAGAATTTTTTAATTGAGATATACTTCGCCTAACCTAAAATTCAGTATTATAAAATGTACACTTGCTTTTTGGCATATTCACTAGGTTTTTAGTAGTCACTGAGTTTTGAAACCATCACCAATATCTAATTCCAGAATATTTTTGTCACCCCCAAAAGAAACTCTGTACTTATTAGCAGTTAGCCCCAATTCTCCCCTTCTCCCATCCCATGGCAACCACTAATCTACTTTCTGTCTCTAAGAATTTGCTTAGTCCATTTTCTAGATGTACCACAGTTTATCCATTCACCTACTGAAGAGTATCTTGGTTGATTCCAAGTTTTGGCAATTATGAATAAAGCTGCTATAAACATTTCTATGCAGGTTTTTGTGTAGACATGAGCTACTAACACCTTTGAATAAATATCAAGGGTTACGATGGCTGGATCTTATGGTAAGAGTATGTTTAGTTTTGTAAGAAACCACCAAACTGTTTTTCAAAGTAGCTGTACTATTTTTATTCCTGCCAGTATAATTTCTTATATATGACATTCTGGAACAGACAAAACTATGGAAACAGTAAAAATGTCAGTGCTTGCCAGGAGTTAGTGGGGAGAAAGGGATGAATAGGCAGAGCACAGAGGATATTTAGGGCTGTGAAATACTCTGTATGATACTATAATGGTGGATAATCTTGTTATAAATTTGTGCAGATGCATAGAATGTACAACACCAAGAGTGAACGCCAATGTAAGCTATTGGGCTGTGGGTGATAATGATGTATTAATGTAATTTTATCAATTGTAACAAATGTACCACTTACTGGGGATATTGATAATGGAGGATTTATGCATGTGTGGGAACAGGGACTATATGAGAAATCTACTTTCTGCTCTATTTTGCTATGAACCTAAAACCGCTCTGAAAGGTAAAATCTGTTAAAAAGAAGCAATTTGCCTATTCTGTGAAAATTGTAGACTATTTTTTCCCCATTGAATGGTCTTCACACCATTGTTAAAAATCAACATACCTTGGGTTACAAAGTGGAGTGGGGGGGGTAAAAGGGAGGGTGAGAGGGGTTGGGGGATAATTGGGTGGGAGACACGGAGTACAGACACAATTTGTGGTAATGGGCATGCTGCCAGTATGGATCTGGCCTTCACATCTTGGGCATGAGGGGTGACAATCAGCTTTGTATCTCATGAATATTCATAACCAATAAAAAATAATTTAAAAAAACGAATGTATAGATTTGTTTCTAGGCTCTCAATTCTATTCCATTGGTGTATATATTTATCTCCATGCAAGTACCGTACTGTCTTCACTATTGTTGCTTTATAACAGTAAGTTTTGGAGTCAAGAAATATAAGCTTTCTACTTTTTTTAAAAGGATTATTTTGGCTATTTAATGTCCATTTCCATAGGACTTTTAGAATCAACTCATCCATTTATAAATAAAAGCAGTTGAAATTTTGATATGGATATCCTTGAATCTGCAGGTGAATTTGAGGAGTTATTGCTGTCTGAATGATATTAAGTCTTCTATGCCCATGTGAACTGTTTCCATTAATTTAGATCTTTAATATTTTTCAACAATATTTTTTAGTTTTAGTGCATGAGTCTCGCACTTGTTAGATTAATTGCATTTGTAAGGATTTTATTATTTTTGATGCTATTGTAAATAAAAATATTTTTTTAATTTCATTTTGAGATTGTTCATTACTAATATATAGAAATGCCTATGATACATATCTTGCAGCTTTGCTGAACTCATTTTATCAGCTCTGACAGTTTTTTTTGTACATGCTTTAGGAATATCTATCTATCTATCTGTTCAACTATCAGTGATCTATTCTCTACATATACAAGTAGCTTTATTTCCTACTTTTTCAATCTGGTCACTTTTATTTATCTGCCTAATTACCTTAATTGGAACCTCTAGCACAATGTTAAGTAGAAGTGGCAAGAGTAAACACCCTTGTCTCATTTCTAACATTAGGGGGAAAACTTTTAATCTTTTATTCTTGATTCCCATTTGATTTTAGAATAGAGTTTTTAGGTAAATGCATGTATAGGGCAAAAGTCCTTGGGTAGGAGGGTACAATCTACAGCTAGCCAGGCAACAGCCCTTCTAGTCAACTCTAATCATTGCTTACGTATGGGATTGTATACTTTAATGATTTTGGAGCTAACAGGTGGTTGTCATACTGATCCCATTAAGAGAGTTTAAGAACTGCTGAAGGGAAAGACGTGAAAAGATGTTTGATAGGGGCAAGCTGTCTGTTGGTGGAAACTTTAGAGAAAATTATACTTAGATTTTATCATAAGAATGCAACATTTACTTACATCATTTAAGGAGAGGTTATACTTTAGATAATGATCGCCAGCTTGACCAACTTAGCTTTTCACAGATTGTCCTTTGGAATGTCAATTTGTTAATTTTACTGATGTTACTAGTTTCCATTGTGTAAGCTATACTTAGCCATAGATAACTTTTGTAACACTGCCATGTCTTTATGTCCTTTTGTAATGATTGAATCAACTGATATTTTCTTGTGAAACTTCCTTGTTTTTATAATAAAAAACAGAAGCTAACTTTGAATCGGGGCTGCACCCAGTTTTCTCCTCCTAACAGAGGATTTGCTGAGGTGCAGTCCCTTTGGGCTTCTCATCGCACTGATGATGCTTTGAGTAATCCTTTCTTCATCTGCGTTACACAGTGAGAAGTGTAACATTTTATCAAAACTTTGATGTTAGCTGTGGGTTTTCCATAGATGCATTTGATCAGATTGAGAAAATTCCCTTCTGATCATTGTTAGTGTTTACATAATGAATTGAGTATTACATTTTTGTCAATTGCTTTTTCTTTATCAATTGACATGATCATGTAGTTGTGTTCTCTTATTCTATTAATAAGGTATACTATATTGATTTGTTTTTGTATGTTGGATTGACCTTGCATTCCTAGAATAAATCCCACTTGGTTGTGGTGTATAATCATTTTTTATGTACTGCTGGATTTGTTTTTTCAGTATTTGTTGATAATTTTTGCATCTAATTTCATAAGGGATATTAGTCTGTATCATGATGTCTTTTTCTGGTTTTGGTATCACAGTAATGCCTAACAGAACGAGTTAGGAAGTGTTTCTTCCTCTTTAATTTCTTAGAAAATTTAGAAGAACTGGTTTTAATTCTTCTTTAAACATTTAGTGTAATTCACCAGTAAAATAATCTGGTCTTGGGTTTTTCTTTGTTGTAAGTTTTTTGAATTCTCAATAAATCTCTTTACTTGTTATAGTCCTATTAAGACTTTCTATTTCATTTTGAGTCAGGAGTTTGTGTGTTTCCAGGAATTTTTCCATTTCATGTAGTTTCCATAATTGTTCTTGCTATTTTAATATAATCATGTTTATTTTCATAAGTAATGATATCCCCTGTTTAATTCCTAATTTCAGTAATTTGATTTTTCTCTCTTTTTTCTTGGTCAATCTAAATAATTTTTTGTTTGTAAGTCTATACTTATCAATTTTGTGAATATTTTCAAAGAGCCAACTTTTGGTGTTGTTGATCAGCTCATGGTTTTTCTATTTCTCCTTTTATTCATTTCTGTTCCAAAGCCTTTCTTTTTTAATCCTTCTGTTTTCTTTGGTTTAGTTTTCTCTTCCTAGTTTCTTAAGGTGGAGAATTAAGCTATTAATTTGATTTTTTCCCCCCCTCTGAACACTGTTTTTTATTGCATCACATAAATTCTGGTATGTTGTGTTTTATTTTCATTTTTCTTAAAGTATTTTCTAATTTCATTTTGAATTTCTTCAGGGCTCTTTAGGAGCTGTTAATTTCTACATATTTGTGAATTTTCTAAATTTCCTTCTGTTTTAACTTGAGATTTTATTTGATTATGGTAATTGAACATACTTTGTATGATTTAAGTCTTTTTAAGTTTATCAAGACTTGTTTTGTAATCTAATAAATTTGGTCTATCTTACAGAATTTTTGTGTATACTTGAAAAGAATGCATATTTGCTATTGCTATGTAGTGTATTTTGTAAATATCTGTTAGGTCCAGTTGATATATAGTGTGGGCAAGTCTTATTTCCTTGCTGATTTAATGTCTAGTTGTTCTATACATTATTGAAAGCTGGATATTGAAGTATATAGCTATTATATTTGAATTGTCAATTTCTACTCTTAATTCTTTTGGTTTTTGCTTCATATATTTGAGGTTATTTTACTAGGTGCATATCTGTTTATAATAAATAAGTCTTCTGGATGGATTGATGCTTTTATCATTATGAAATGTCTGTCTTTACTATAGTAAAAATTTTTTTCTTAATGTCTATTTTGTCCAGTATTAGTATGCTACTCCAGCTGTCCTTTGAGTACTGTTTGCATGGAAAATATTTTCTCATCCTTTTACTTTCAACAATTTTGTGTCTTTGAATCCAAATTGAATTTCTAGTAGATGCACACTTGAATTGTGTTTTTTATCTGTCTTTCAAATCTCTGCCTCTTAAATGAAAAGTTTAATTCATTTTTATTTAATATAATTATTGGTAAGGAAAGATTTCTTTTGCTGTCTGCTATCTGTTTTCTATATATCATGTCTGTTTACTTTTTCTTCTTCAATTCACTCATTACAGCTTTCTTTTCTACTAAATACATATCTTCTATTGTACCTTGTTCTTTCTTTTACTATACTTTTTGAGTTATTTCCCCCCTGAATATTACAATTAACATCTTAATTTATAACAAATGAGTTTGAATAAATACCAAGTTAATTTCAATAATATATGAAAACTTTGATCCAATATAACCCTTACTCATATGCTATTATTATCATGGATTACATCTTTACATGTTGTGGGCTTATCAAAATTGATTCACAATCGTTGCCTCATGTAGTCTTATCAATCAGACAGAACAAAAGGGGTTACAATTGAAAATACATTTATATTACCTTTTATATTTACTTATATAGTTACCATTACTCACGTTTTTTATTCTTTTATGTGGAGTTGAGTTACTGTCTGCTGTCCTTTCATTTAAGCCTGAAGAGCTCTCTAGCACTTCTTTCTAAAAATGTATATTAGCAATAAACTTTCTCAGTTTTAGTTACCTAAAAAGGTCTTAATTTCTCCTTCACTTTTGAAAGATAATTTTGCCAGATATAGAATTAAATTCTTGGTTGGCAGAATTGTGTGTGTTTGTTTGTTTTAATTCTTTCAGCACTTTAAATAAGTTGTGTCACTACATTTTGGCCTCTATTGTTTGAAATTCAGCTATTAATTTTATTGTTTTTTGTAATGAGTTACTTCTGTCTTGCTGCTTTTAAGATTCTCTCTTCATCTTTAACTTTTAACCGTTTGATTATGACTCTATATGTACATTTCTTTGAGTTTAGCCTATTTGGAGTTTATAGAGTTTTTTGGATGTGTGCGTTAATGTTTTTGAACAAATTTAGGAAGTTTTTGGCAATTATTTCTTTAAAATATTCTTTTGCCCCTTTTTCTTTTTCCTTCCTTCTGGAATTCCCATTATGCATATGTTGGTATGCTTGATGGTGTTCCACAGGGCTCTTAGGGTCTGTTCATTTTTCATTCTTTTTTCTTTGTTTTTCTGAGACTGGATAGCCCCTAATCACCTATCTTTAAGTTTGCTGAGTTTTTCTTTTTACTCCTCAAATCTGCTGATGAGTCTTTCTACTGAATTTTTAAGTTCAGTTATTTTACTTTTAACCCCCCAAGTTTCTATTGGGTTCCTTAATATAACTTCTGTCTCATTACTGATATTTTCAATTTAGTGAGATATCATTCTTATACTTAAAAAACAATTCTTTAGACATGATTTCCTTGAGCTTATTGAACATATTTAAACTAGCTGATTTAAAGTCTTTGTCTATAAAGTCTAGTCTCTGGGCTTCTGCAGGCAGAGTTTTATTGATTTTTTTTTTTTTTCCTGTGTATGGACCACACTTTTTATTTTTGTATGCATCTCCATTTTTTGGTTGTTGTTGCAAACACAATGTTTTGGCAACTTCGGAATCTGAATTTTCTCTCTTCCCCAAGTTTAAATGTTCTTTCTACTTATTATAGCTATTATTCCTTGTTTGTTTATTGACTTTTCTAAAGTAATTCTCTGAAGTCTGTACTCTTTGTGGCCTAGGAGTCTCTATTCTAAAGCTTAGTGGTCAGCTAATGCTTAGACAGATTTTTTAAAAAAAATCTAGAACCAAAAATATCTTCCATGGTTGTCAAAGGGCTCTGTGTGGTGGTGGGGGTGGCGGGCATAGCTTCAAAACTAATCCAGGCAGTACTTCCAGATTATATAGAGCCCCAAAGCCATGAAGAGATGAAAACTCATGGTCTTCTCAGATCTTTCCCCAGCATGTGCACAACCCTGAACATATACATAACCTCCTTGATTCCTTGGAAAATGTTGATTCTTTTTAGAGTCCTTAAGTGTGTGTCTAATTTCCTAGCCTTTATTCCCAAATTTTTTGGTTAGTCTGTTATCCATCAACTTAGGGAGCAGCAACCTGCAAATATTTTTGACAAATTCCTCCCAGAACTAGCAATAGGCTTTAAAAATATGCTAGTCAGTTCCAGTAGTTGAAGACACACCTTTTGAGCTGGTCTTCCAGGGAGTCATCAGAGAGGTGAGAACACATAATTACAATTCTCTATTTTACAGTCCTGCCAACAGTTTAGGAGGATTCCCCTTTCTCCACATCTTTTCCAGCATTTGTTATTCTCGGTCTTTTTCATAATAGCCAGTCTAGCTGGAGTGAGATGCTATCTCAACATGGTTTCAATTTGCATTTCCCTGATGATAAGTGATGTTGAGCATTTTTTTAATGTACCTGTTGGCCGTTTGCATGTCTTCCTTTGAAAACTGTCTATTCATCTCCTTGCCTATCTTTTAATTGGAATATTATTTTTTACTGTGAAGTTGTTTGAGTTCCTTATGTATCCTGGATGTTAACCCCTTTTCAGATGTATAGTTTGCAAATATTTCTCCCATTCTGCAGGTTGTCTTTTCAATCTGTTGATTGTTTCCTTTGCTGTGCAGAAGCTTTTTAGTAAGTTTTTTTTGTTTTAGCAGTTTTATGGTTTTGGGTCTTATACTTAAGTCTTTAATCCATTTTGAGTTATTTTGGTACATGGAATTAGTACAGGTCTAGTTTTATTCTTCTGCATATAGATGTCCAATTTTCCCATCAACATTTCTTGAAGAGGCAGTCTTTTCCCCATCTATAGAGAGAACTATCATGTGATCCAGCAATCCCACTTCTGGATATATACCCAAAACAATTGCAATCATCATGTTGAAGGAATATCTGTACTCCCATGTTCATGCAGCTCTATTTACAATAATCAAATACGGAACCAACCTTAATGTCCATTGATGGATGACTGGTTAAGGAAAATGTGGTATATATACACAATGGAATACTACTAGGCCTCAAAGAAAATGAAGTTCTACCATTTGCAGCAACATGGATGGGCTTCCTCACTCGTAAGTCTGTTCTAAGAAAGAAGGAAAGAAGGAAGGAAGGGAGGGAGGAAGGAAGGAAAGAAAGAGAAAGAAAGAAAGAAAAGAGGGAAGGAAGGAAGAAAGAAAGGATGAAATAAAAAAACAAGCCCACATAATACATTGATCTTTCAGAAGGTGTGGTTACTAGAGGTGGAGGTGGGGAAGGAGGGGGGCTTGGGGAGAGATTGGGTAAAGGACATGAAGAATAATTATGATTTATAATAATGAATAGGCTAATAACATTGATTTGATCAACACATGTTATACACAGGTGATGGTAGTCAACACTGTACCCCCAAAATATGTATAATCAATTATGCCTCAGTCAAACAAATAAACAAAAAAATCTTTCCACATTAAAAAAAAATTATAATTCTCTGTAAATGAGGTCCATTCTGCTTTCTGCTGCATTGGAAATGCAGACAAATCAGGTAGGTTTTTGGGTTTTATTTATTTATTTATTTATTTATTTATTTACTTCTACATACATGTGGGGTTGATTTTCAGTCAACAACACTGATTTTCAATAATTGTCGTCAGTGTGCGGTGGTTAGATCAGTAGAGTTAGCTTACTCATCATTACAATACACAATCATTCTATGTGTCCATTGACCAATTCCTCATTAGTTCCCCTCTTCCTCCTCCTCCCCTTTTCCACCTCTAGTTTTCTAAAAGTTCAATGTGTTACTGTGATTGTTGTTTCTTTCTTTCTCTCTCTCTGTCTCTATTGTTCATTTGTTTATTTATGGATTCAGCTCACAGTTATGAGTGAGAACGTGCAGTATTTCTCTTTTTGTACCTGGGTTGTTTCACTTAGGATAATTTTCTCCAGGCTTATCCATGTTGTTGTAAATGGTAGAATTTCATTCTTTTATAGGCTGAGTAGAATTCCACTTTGTATGTGTACCACAATTTCCTTATCCAGTCATCCATCTATGGACATTTAGGTTGGTTCCATCAACTAGCTATTGTAAATAGAGCTGCAATAAACATGGGAGTGCAGGTATGCCTTTGTGTTAGTCCGTTTCACAATGCCCTCAGGGCCTTTTCCCCCTTCTCTTGATAATCCTGTTCTTTTGTGTTAATCTTCTTAGCTAAGGGTCTCTGGGCTGCACCATTGCATGCTCTCTGCTTCTCTCCCACAGGCTGCAAATTTTTAAAATTTTTACGCTCTGCTTTCCTTTTAAATTCTGGCTTTATGTCGTGCGTTTGCTGCCATAACTCAGTATAGGCTGTTACAAGTAGCCATACAGCTTTCTGAATGCTTTGCTATTTGGAAATTTCTTCTGCCAGTCATTCTGGTTCACACCTCTTAAGTCCCACCTTCCACAAAGTCCTAGGGCATGGACACAATGCAGCCAAGTTCCTTGCCAGCTCAGAACAAGGGTGAGCTTTGCCCCAGTTTCCAATAATCTCCTTCTCATTTCTATCTGAGACCTCCTTAGAATGGTCTTTACAGTCCGTATTACTATCAGCATTCTGCTCATCACCACGTAACCAGTCTCTAAGACATTCCAAACTTTCCCTCATTTTCTTGTCTTCTAAACTTCCACCAGCATCTAGGCATTTTTTAGCCTGTTCCTCCAAATTCCTCCAGCCTCTCCTCAACACCCAGTTCCAAAGCTGCTTCCACATTTTCTAGTATTTGTTATAAGCAACACCCCACTTCTCTGTTACCAATTTTCTGTATTAGTCCGTTTTTGTTGCTTGTAACAAATTACACGGAACTGGGTGATTTATAAAGAAAAACAACTTTAATTGCTTACAGTTTCTGAGGCTGGTAAGTCCAAAGTCTATCTGGTGGTGTCGACAGTGACCCAGGGGTCTCACATTGTAAGATGATGGAAGCAGAGAGAGCAGAGCGAGAGAGAGACAGACTCTCCTGTTCTTTTAAAGCCCTCAGAACCCCACCCCTGCCCACCATTTTTAATCCATTCACTATGGTATGGACCTACAATCCAATGACCTCTTCAAGGCTCCACCTTTCAATTACCATAATAGGATCTCCCACCCTCTTACCAGTCACAGTGGGGGCTGAGTTTCTACTACATAAAACTTGGCAGACAGAATTCAAGCTTCAGGGAGTTTTGGGGGGACATAATTCAATCCACTACAGCCTTCGACCTGATGTTTTCCAATCCTCTGAATATATCCCCAGGGGTGGGATTGATGGATCATATGGAAGTTCTATCTATAGATGTTTAAGGAACCTGGTTGCTGTGAGCCTTTGGTTAATTTCAAGAGTTTCAAGAAAAAGTTGATTCTACAGCATTTGCTCATTTCATATTGCTTTATGGAAGGGCATAATTTTCAGTTCTTTACTCTGCTATTTTTGCTGACATGCTGAAATCAGTAAACACTAATTTTTTCCACATTAAATCTTTACCCTTTTATTGGTCAACAAATTGATAGTTTATTTTTCTAATTTTTGTTAACTGATGAAACCTTTCTTTTTGACAGTTCATTGCATTATTAGCTACTGTGATGATAATATCTATAAATGTGTTTGTCCAGCCTCTATTTATTTACTAAACATTAGTGAACGCATACTATATGTGAGGTGTATATTTTACTAGACACAATATATAATTTAGTAGCAAAGTTGTGTTAATCTGTTTTTGTTTCTTATAACAAAGTACACTGAACTGGGTGATCTATAAAGAAAATGAAATTTATTGCTTACAGTTTCTGAGGCTAGGAAGTCCAAAGTCCATCTGGCGATGGCATCAGAAAACCAGAGGTCTCACATTGCAAGATGGTGGAAGCAGAGAGAGCAAAGAGCAAAAGGCAGACTCTCCTTGTCTTTTAAAGCCCTCAGAACCATGACACTGACCACCATTTTTAATCCATTCACTGCTGCACGGTCGTACAATTCAATCACCTCTTCGAGTCTCCACCTTTCAATTACCATAGTAGGATTTCCCACCCTCTTAACAGTCACAGTTTCTAATACATAAAAGTTTCTAATGCATAAAACTTGGGGATCACAGTTCAAACTTCAGGGAGTTTGGGGGAACTTAATTCAATCCACTACAAAAGGGTAACGGGACAAACGAACATCCAAATAGTGTAATCAGTTATACATTTTTTCCATTAAATATTGATATTAGTTTTTTAATCTAAATAAATTTACCTATTAACTAAGTTATTCAAAATAAAATTAAAAGGTTAATTTAGCACCTGAGTATTTCTAATGTTGAAAGTATAGTCCTATTAAGGTATAAAACAAGTGTTCCTATTCTCTCTGAGTTTGTTTAACTTGGACCAAGAACCTCCTAGCCTGAATGACATGTTTCATTCCAACTTTTAAACTGTTGACTGAGTTAAGATGTGTTGATGAATATTAATTTCTTTTACTAAAAGTACAGACACTGAGACATTCCTGTTGTCTACTTGTTCCATCTAATAATAAAAGGTCCTGGTGATTTCCTCCAAAGTGTGGATGTTGGCACCTGGAGCTAATGGGCATATTTCAGACAGCCTGGGCTATAAACTACCCTGTTTTGCCATTTCTAGAGCCTCAAAGCTGCCTTTACTCTATTTCTGCTGCATGGGTTTGATACTGTAGACCCCTTTTGAGACTATCCCAGGGATTATTTATAATGTACTGATGTTACCTTATTAGTAACTGCTATTTCTGCACAGAAGCATAAGATTTGTTGACACTTATTTTATGACTGAAACCTTATTTTTGGTATCTGGTAGACCACTATGGGGTTTCATTACTGAAATGTTATGGCAACCTGAATGAAAAGTCATCCCATGGTTATTTCCCTACAGGTTCCAAGGGTATAAATAAGCACCTGAATAAGCTTTAGAAACTTGACAGATAATGCAGTTTCACAATATTATTACATTCCTATTTCAGTTGGCACTTCTAATACTCTTACAGACAGTTTGTGGGGTTGGTAACTTTCCTTTGTAAGAGTATTTCAAAAATAAGTGAAAATATACGGCATAAATGTAAATTTATAGGAGGGAGAAATATAAAAACAAATTTTTATTAATTTTGGAGGAGTGCTCTTTTGGCATTAATGAGTAACTTCCAAAGCCGACTCTCTTGTGATCGAGCGATTTAGTGATTTACACAGAGAAACAATGTAACATGATAGAAATCTTCACTGTCCACTCTGTGGGCAGTATCTTTTTCTCCAGTTACCTCATGAAAAGCTCCAAACTAAGGAAATTTGAACAGGCCACTTTTCATTTTCTTTTCTGCCTATTAGACATTTCTGTGCCATCTCTTTTCTAGCTTAGGAGATTCTAACTATTTATAAAAATGTATGCAAACTAATTTTTAATTTAAAATATATTATGGGGCAAAACTTTGACAAAATTGTACTTCCATTCTTTGAGGCAAGTTTGTTTTTTAATTAAAACTTTTCCTCTATAAAAATATACCCAAAACTGTTTTATAGTTTCATTTTGCTCTGGTTGTAAAAATGTAAGCTATAAAATGAAAAAGCTAAAGCTATATGCAAAATAAATCAAAACTTTTTTATAGCCTAAGGTAAGAATTTGACATTTCTCCTCATTCCTGTGTGTTTCTGTGTGTGCAGATATATACATATATATGAAATACTATCAGTGCTTACATGTCTGCATTGATCACATATTCATATATATGTATGTATCCATGTGCATATGGATGTTTATCGTGTATCTCTCTATATGTATGTGTATATCTGTGTTTGTATGTGTATATACACGTTATATATATATATATGAATATATGAATATTCCTGAACATGACTAAAATTTAGGAAAAATTAAGTACAACATAATTTGTCTTATTTGTTCATTTATTGAACATTTGTTTTTGACCCCCTCGTATATGAGTCATGATGCTTAGTGCTCAGATACAAAGCAGACTATATAAACATGGTCTTGCTTTCAGGTTGCTTCTAATACAGGGAAGATTACATACAGATAAATAGGCATTTTCAACAGTCTGTAAAAACTACTGATCCTCCAAGCAGAGGGTGCTAGAAGAGAAATGTAACCTCAAGGCACAGAAGACTTCCTTGAGGAATTGCAATCTATTGAGATCTGCAAAGCTCAATCATCCTTAGCTAGACAGAGGGAGTGTGTGGAAAGGAGAAGGTAAGGAGGTAAAGCAGAGCATAAGAGCAGCGTACATCTGAGGGCCGAGAGAAAAGAGAACACATGGCTGGAGGAAGCAGAAGTGGGCATAGAAAGTGATGTGGCTGGAGAAATAGGCAGGGTCTAAACCATGAAGAGTCTCATAATTTATGTTAGTGGGTTTTAATGAGGTGATCACATTTGACCATATGGCATAGTACTGAACAGTAATGAAATTTGAAATCCCAGAAGAATAGCCATCTAGGGAACGTAAAAACATGTGCTTAATATTTAACTGAATTTTTAGTCCAGTCTACAGGTCTGCAATAATTAGACACCAGTGTGGCTTATTTACTTGCTTTATCCCATAAATTTGTATTATATGTGATACGAAGATCACTTAAAATTTCTAGTTGACCTCACAGTAGATGATTTAGAGACAGTATTAGTGTTAATATGTTCTTCTCTTCTAAATTGGTTCTTCTCTTAGGGTAATATGAACAGAAATTAGGTAAACCTAGTTAGTAAGTTGTCTTAAAGAAGTTAAAAGAGAACTATAGACATATAAAAGTTCACTTAAGAATGAAAACTTGGATTCTATGTATTTAGGAGTATCAAGAAAATAGAAAAGCCTGCAGTGGGACTGGACATATTCCCTGAAACAAAAAATATCAAGAAAAAACATTTTTACTTGATAAACATTATCAAGCTGTAGGAAAAAAAAATACCTTAAGGACAAAAGATCATTGAATATGTGACAAAATTTCAGGGAGGTCCCAAAGTCCTTCTTGGCTCAAAGTACCTGTGCCACTGGATTTCCAAGATTCTTGGAATTTTCACTTTTCTAGTCACCTCTTTGAGTTGGCTTCAACTCTTGAAGCTCATTTTAAAATGCTTTCATATTTTCCTGAAGGGGTTATATATAAATTCATTAGCCTGGGTTAGTCTGGCCTAGCTGATGTGGTCCAAGGGATAATAGGGTTGAGAAGAAATAAAAATCAGAACATGTATATTCTATGTAACAGAAGCAAGTTTAGGAAACTTGGAGATTTTGGAGAGCCAGGCTTAGGTGGGGAGCAATAACAGCAATCTGACTATCTGGAGATAGGAGCAAAAGATAGGTCCTCAAAATTTAAAAGTATATTGAAGAGGAATTGAAGAAAAACTCGTATCTTGAAACAGGTAATTGCACGCTGATTCTAAGTGTGCAAACTTAATCAACAGAATTCTAACACAATTACAACTGTCTGGACAATACCTTAGAATTAACTGTAGTGAGATAAGCTTTATAGTTAAAGTTTGTGGAAGCAAAGCTTATTTGTCTGCAGAGCAATTTTACCAGATTGAAGAGAGCATCGTGTTTCTGAGTCTCTTGCTTATACCAGCCTCTCACTGTTTTGGTACTTGTGTAACACTGAAAAATCAAGAGATGTTTAGAATGTAGAGATATAACCCATTGGTTTCTAAGGTCAGGGTGAGTATTATTACTATCAGTATGTTCTCTGTGATTAGCAAATAGCTTGCTCCTCAGATTTCTTGAATAGATGAGCAAATGAAAGAATTGATTTTTGAGGAGCTCTCACATTCTGTGGAGGAGCTGTTGGAGTCACCAAGTTGAGCTGGTGGAGAGGGACAGTGAGAGGAAGGTTGGAGGTTGGGCCTCCTCCTCTCAACCTGAAAAGGACAGAGTCCTGCTTTTAGTAATTCAAACTCTATATATTTCCTTGAAAAAATGGTACTTTTTTTAAGAAGAAGAAAAATGAACGCATCCATTCTTCTCATTTGGCAATTAAAAACATTGCACATGGAGTGCTTACCTCAAGGTTACACAGATTTAAGGAAGAACTGGCCTAGAACCCAGATGACTTGTTTTCTAGTCCCATGTCCTATAAACTCCACTGTACACTCCAACAATACAGTTAATATGCATTGGTATTTGTTTTTTAATTAATAAAATTTGTTAGGCAACAATATAGCACACGTTCTTATGCAATCATCCATCTGTCTTAATTTCCTAAATTGATGGCTAATACTAACCCATACAGTAGATGAATTAATAGTAAACCCTGGATCTTTTTTTTTTTTTCCCATGAT
Source organism: Cynocephalus volans (assembly GCF_027409185.1). Lineage (NCBI taxonomy): Eukaryota > Metazoa > Chordata > Mammalia > Dermoptera > Cynocephalidae > Cynocephalus > Cynocephalus volans. Next base: position 111,381,145 of record NC_084468.1, on the reverse strand, counting down.
GTTCATAATTCTTATTTGTCAATGAATCAAGCTGTTTTGATTCATTTAGTTCCTCTTAAGTAGAAGTGGCTCTTTTTGGGATAAAGGACACATATCCATACTTAGTAATATTTTTGAGTGTAATATGCTTATCTGCATGCATGTGTTTCAGTGTATCTTATCAGTAGCACTGATTGACATAAAATATTCCTGAGAAAAGGGCTTGCTTGGTAAGATTGCTGTGGGCGGCAACCACGGTTTTCTGTGTAAGCCTGGTAAACACTCTTTTATTAGTTGGAAATGTGCCCGTTTTTAAATTTGTTTAAAAGGAAAAGGAAATTTTCTCCTTATTGCTTACTCTATTTCTAAACATCTTGCAAAGATCTCTTTTTCATCTTTTATTACAAGACATTATGAGGATGGCAGAAATTAGACATTCCCAGGCATTCACAAATCCAGTGTTTTGAATGGTATGTTATTTTCTCCACTGGATATTAATGCAAAGACAATCGTTTAACAGACACTCTCAACTATGAAAACACAAACACCTTCGTGTGTGGCATTTCTTTTTCAATGGCACATTGGTGTCTGGGTACATTGATTCCTCAATGGCCCCAACGCTGTGTCCTCTGCCCTGCCAGCTCTACAGCTTGTCTCCCTGGCTTACTTTCCTTCTAAATAATCTTTGCATCCATCTTTGTTACTCTTTAATCTATCTTTTTTTCTTATTTCCTTTCTCCAGCTACTCCACTTCTTTATTAGTTTGTGTTCATATATGACAGACATTTTTCTTTAATATATTCAGATTTTTCGTGGATTTCTATTATTCTTAACATGCAGAGAACTCCTAAATATATGTGTATATCATTGGTTTCTCCCTATACATCCAGATCCTTGATGGACTTTACCATTTGGAAGGACCAATGGCTACTCAAACAACATCATATCTGACTTGTATTCCTGACTAGTGGAACCACCAGTAACTTTATCTAGATATAATGGGAGTCTTTTACTCTATCTCCTGCTCCCCAGCTTATCCCATGCATCAACAAATTCTACAAAACTTCAAGCCAGTCTTTTTGGAAGCTCACCCCCAGACTGGGTTCATCCCGCAGGCTGTCAAGCCCTTCTTCATGTTAGTATTAAAGAACCTTGAACAAAGATACTTCAGATATATTTAACCATAACGAGGCATCCTTATCTTCTGTATATTTGCTAACTAGTAGAGTATATAGGTCATATACACTAATAATAATAATAACATAAATAATAATAATAAAAATGTTGAGTGATAAAAGTGATATTTTGGCAGAAGTTAGAAGTCAAATAAAAAAGTTGGTAGAATGCCTTTCTCAATCTTCCTGTCTTGCTACTTTCATGATTTCAATCTCCATTTATAATGACATACATGTTTAACAAATTTATATAGTTTTAACAAAAGTTACTTAAAAAGGTGCATGTAATTTATTGCATGCCTTATAAAATTATGGGAATGAATGCCAGAAAAGATTACAAATAAATTTTCAGACTTTAGAGGCTGAAGCATAATGCAACAGAATGAGCCTTGGAATGCTGGATTTTGGATATTTTCTCCAGTATGATATGGAGTATGAGAGTAAAGAGAAGATTTGGAATCTGATAAGGTGAATGTCATAGAAAACCCCAAATAACTGTCAATTGCAAGCACATCAAAAACTGTATTTATTCTGTATTCTGTATTTGTATGGCATTTAACACTTAGATAATGCTTACTCTGTTCTAGGCATCACTTGAAGTAGGTGCTATTATTATCCTGATTTTACATATGCAAAAACTGAGGCAAAGAAAGTGAAGTCATTTGTACCAGGTCACCTAGCCAACATTGATGGAAACAAGCTTCAAGTGTTTCCTAGTACAGACTAAGTATTAAATGTGTTGTTAAATAGAACTTAAATTCTAAAAAATAAATACAGTGTGATGCTGTAGTTATGTGAGAAAATATGTTTGTTTTTAAGAAATACACATTGAAGTATTCAGGGGTAGAGGACAATGGAATATGGAATGATTCAGGAAAAATTATGTGTATGTGTGCACACATACTCACCTAAAATAATATATAGATGTATGTATAGAAAGCTAGATGAGGAAAAAGTGAATGGGGTAAAGTATTTACAATAGATGATTTGGGTAAAAGGTATAGGAGTAATAATTTTCCCATTTTTTTTCTTTTTTGTAACCTATCGGTAAGTTTGAATTTCTGAGTAAAAGTTTTGTTTCTGTGTAAAAAAGTAAAAGAAAAGAAAAACAAAAATAAATATAGTTATTACTTCTAAGCTGAGTTTTCTCACCTTATCTGAGATCCCTGTCCTTCAAACAATTCTTAGAACAAGACACAAATTGGATGGACTAGCACCCCAGGCTGTATGGCGCCCCTCTCTTCCATCTCATGAGCTCGCCTTCACCTTCTCCAAGAAGGAGGTGATTTCTCTGCTTCTCAGAACAGGTAGAGGGAGGGTAGGAGGGCAACTTTCAGACTACAGGTTTTTGGCAAGGGGAAAGATCATTCCCATATGGCTTATTAATACATATATTTTTTAACCTGATGTATCAACAAACTAAAGTTGATTATGCTAGTATTAATTAAGAAAGGATGATATTAAAAATTTCTAAGTTTAACAGCCTGTAGGGCTCAGGCACTGGCTAATCACAGTGGGCATTTACTGCCTTGAGTTCTTGTGTATCTGGCTGACCTGTGACATCAGACACAGGTTTTTAATGGCAGGTTGAGATGAAGTGGTTGTGCTGGTGGAAAATGAGCTATGATATTCCTGCTTTGAAGATAAGAGTGATAAACATCTTATCTTTAAACATAAAGATAAAGAATAAGAATAAAGATAAAGAATGGATGAGACTTAGCTGGGTAGGTAGCTTTAAGGTCTTTGTTGACAACCTTTATGTGGTTCTAAAACATATTCTTTTGGTGAAACTCCTCCCCACTTCCAAGTTCTGCCTCTCTACAGGGAGAGCCTAGTTTGCTAGGCACTTCCCATGTTTTATTTTTACATCAGGAATACAAATGTATTTCCTAGATGAGGAAACTGAGTCACAGAATGGTAGATAACTATGAAAAATGATTTTAAGTTTAGGGGAGGTTTTCTCATTGTTAATACAGTAAATTCTCCTATTCCAGAGAATCTAGCTTTAATAAGTAATTTGATCTAATTAGTCTACCACTGTCTTAATTATACAACACATTTATATACATATATAATTATATATACATATAAAATGTATACATGTAATATACATAAAATGTACATATAATAGATGTTTACTAGATATTAAGAAATTCCTCTCGAACATAGTTTTACAAACATTTTCATAACCAGTGTATGACAGCTATTTCCTGAAATCTTCCTCAAACACCTGACAGGAGTTTTGTTATCTGCAATCTGATAGGTTTGGTATGGTAATTTTCCTTTAATACGTAAACATTTTTAATGTTAGTAAGAGCCTTAAAAATAATCTAGTTCAAGTCTTCATTTTGAAAAAGAAAATGAGTCCTAGGTCACTTAAGTGATTTTTCCAAAAGCATTAGAACTGGATACCTGACTCCTATGCAGGCCTATTCTCATTCTAATGTGCTACAATAAGCAATCTTATCTATTTAAACTGTCCTATACATGGTTTCTAATTTAAACTTTTTTTCAAATCATTCAGTGCTAATTTGAGTTTGAATTGTTTGCATAAAAAAATGTTATTCAAAAAAATAGAAGTTGGTGTTCATGATATTGATTTTAGATCAGTGAATTATTTCATGCTGCTAAACTTATTCTATAAAATTTTTGCAAGCCACTGTGCAATTCAATTATTTATTCATTTTAATGAAATTTGAGTATTTATAGTATACATTACACTTTCCAAGCCTTTCTCTAGCTTTGCATTATTAACATGGATAAAATTAAGTATTAATTTAGAACAGTCTATAAAATGAAGTATATACTCTAATGTTATCACTGTACTGGATGATGCTTCTGCAAGGAAAATCAAATTCAATAGATGAGTTCAGTTGTTCAAATGTGGTTTCACTATAACCATTAAATGTGCATGGAAGCAACCTTTAAGTGTGGATAATTTGAACACTTTCCCCACGTTTTTTGTTAGTTCAATTTTTCTCACTATCTTCCAATCATTAAGTCTTAAAAAAAAAGAGAATTTAACTTTAGAATACATACTTGAAATTACCCCAGGGATCTAATTCCAAAGACAACTAAGCAGAATAATAGAAGAGGAGAGGCAGGGTAGTTTTGCATTTCCCATGAGCTGGTGCCTGATTTTCCCCAGGTCTTCATTAAATTTACCTTATGCTCCCTGGCATCTGGGTCAGTGCTTATTTCTAAGATTTTATTAAGATAGATAATTATGCTACTGTTTGTGGATTTTTTAATCTGAACCTCATTATTTTTTCAATAATTGTTTACTCTGAATTTAGAATTCTCAGCAGGAAGCCAAATTAAGGGGGTCATTACAGACCAAGAGATGCAGAGTGTTCAAGAAGCTTTAAGAAATGAATTATGTACTAAAATATTTTTTAAGACCTTTTAAAATTATTTATTTATTTATTTTCCTGGGATTTGTGTTCTTTCGCCACACAGGAGGTGATATCAGATGACAGCAGAGTGTTATCATGTCTATATGAATTATCATAATGGGCTACAGACTTGAGACAGTCCACCATGATCTCACGAAGGAAACTAGGTTAATATAGATTTATATGTTGGAAGCACACAGTCTAGACCTGTGCTGGTGAGTCAGAGAGTAGACAGTTTAATTTGAACTCCCACCATCCCCCTATCTCTAAAATACTGGCACATCAATATCTCATAAACTGCATTGGTTTCAGAAATTTATTGATAAACAAATTTCATTTTAAGGTAGGTGAATAGGGAAATTAGTCCCTACTATACTTTTAAAATCTATTATTTTGCATTTTCATACTAAAATGTACTTTAAAAAATTAAAGTTTTATTATTTTCATATTTGTATTTTTGGGTCTATGCACATGTCTGCTTCCTGGATATATCCCTATACGAATAATAATTCACTATGGGTCTTAGGGATAAACATTGGGTACTGGTTGAGTGGAAGAAAAGAGAAAATCATATCTGAAATGATTGCTGAACAAATGGCATGATAGTGTGGAGAATTTTTTTGTTTCTTTCTCAATACTTATTCTACTTTGGACTGACAGACTTAAAGTTTAAGAAAAAGTTACTTATGTAGTAATTACATTTAGAAGATTGTTCTAAATATTCCCATTCAATAATTTTGTAAAAAGAGTGAAAGTAGCATTGCCAAAGTGGCAGGGAGTCCAAAACAGCTTCAGTTAGAGGCAAAAAAGTGAAAGAGAACTTAATGTTGCCCATAATACACTGAAAGTTGTTTTCACTTTCTTAAAGTACAAGCTAATCTGGACTGAATTAACTGTTATATTTATACTCAATAGAAACTCAATTATCATATACTATTAGCTGACCATCTTTTCTTAATATTTACCTCTTTATTATACTTAAAATACTTTTCAAGTTGAATTGTCCCATCTGCAAATATTTTACTTCCAAGCAGATAATGTATTGTAAACTACTTATTATGTGGTTAAATTTATGTGTTTGTAGTAAATTTATTTTTGATATTGATTAAAAATAATCATTTATTAATTTTGTCACTTATCACTAGTAGTCAAAACAATGCTTTATTATCAGTCCTACATGATTATCTTAGCTTATGGAATTCAAGATGTTTTCAGTTTTCGTACATCTACATGGATAACAACTAGATAATATAAAACATGTTTTTGCTCCCTGTGACCGCATTTCATGTGAACCAAAAATAGGAAATATTAAACAGACAACTAAGGGTTTTAAGATTAGGCAAACATAAGGATAAAGATAACACATGAACATAAATTTCAAAAAATAATTGAGCAAAAGAGCACATGAAAAATTTAAGGTCCTTTTCCCTTTCAAAGTCTTTTGCTTATAATCATGGACTATGCTATCCCTTTTTATCAGGTTGAGACTAAAGATAAGGATTTGGATCTTTAGTCACCTTCTTAAGTTTGCTCTCTCTCTCTCTTTTCTTCACCTTGCATATCTTATTTTTTAAAAAAATCCAGTAATCTTCTCTAAGTCCATCCATATTGTTGCGAATAGTAGTATTTCTTTCTTTTTTACAGCAGAGTAGTATTCCATTGTGTAGATGTACCACAGTGTCCTTATCCACTCATCAGATGATGGACATTTGGGCTGCTTCCAGCTCTTGGCTATTGTATACAGGGCTGCAATAAACACTGGAGTACAGGTATCCCTTCAGCATGATGATTTCCATTCCTCTGGGTGTATTCCCAGCAGTGGGATAGCTGGGTCATATGATAGATCTATCTGTAATTGTTTGAGGAACCTCCATATCATTTTCCATAAAGGCTGCACCATTTTGCAGCCCCACCAACTGGATGAGAGTTCCTTTTTCTCTGCAACCTCTCCAGCACTTATCGTTCTCAGTCTTCTGGATATTAGCCATCCTAACTGGAGTGAGATGATATCTCAGTGTGGTTTTGATATGCATTTCCCAGATGCAAGTGAAACAAGTCAGGCACAGAAAGAGAAATACCACATGTTCTCACTTATTTGTGGGAGCTAAAAATTAATAAATAAATAAACACACAAACAAATAAAGGGTGGGGGAAAGAAGACAGAATAACCACAGAAATTCCTTGAATTACTTAAGCCAAGTGCACAGATACGATGTGGGGAGAGGGGAGAGGAATGGAAAAGGGGCATGAAAATCAAGTACAAGGTATTTTTGAGAAGTAAAATTAAACAAAATAAAAATTTTTTAAAAATCCAGTAATCTGAGAGATTGATATCTGATTTCTACTTTCTCATTTATAGTGGTTTTTAATTTATATGGTTTTTCATGTAAGACATTGAAATTTCTTAAACTGTGGAAGAAAGGGAAAATTATGTAAGAAAAGGGTCTTAAGTGTAACTTGAAAAGAAAAGAAAAAAAAAAGCATAGTCCATAGTCTGATAAAAATATATACAGTACTTTTATTGACTTATCTTGAAGACCTGAGACCTTATTATCTTGTTAATGTCTTCCAAACATATGTCTCAGGTATCATGAGTAACCAACTACTATGAATTTGGTTTTTGATAATTGATAAGGTTTTGTAACACTCTCTGAGTTAATGTCATGCTGCTTTTCCAATACACAATGAAAAAATGCCTATTTGCCTATCTAACCTGATATTCCTATATTTTGGTCAAATTTCAATTATGTAAATCTCCTGCTAACTACTTCTCCTTGGTTTTATGAACTTGTATCTTGTCAGGTTTTGGGTCCCTTGTCAAATGCCTAGGGACTTTAAATGAGAACTGGTTGTAAAAATGGATTTGGCATTTGTTGAACATCAGAGCCGAGGCCTGGGGTGCTTAACACAATACAGGACCTCGCCTCTAGGTCTGCAGAAGAGCCATCTGTCAATATGCAGGCCGAAGGTCAAAAATTAAGGGTAAAAATATTATCCTTATTCCCTTCTCCTCATCCTCATAATGAATATGGAACCTTTCAGAAGGCTCAAAACATCAGAATGACAGCAAAAGATTACATCATTGTGAAAAATTAGTACATAGAAAATTGTATAATGTGGTCTATGAAAATACGGTTTAAGAGCAAAGAGGGAGAGTTTCAGAAATTAGAACTTTGTGAACCAAGAAGTTTATAGAAAATGTATGCTTCTTCATAAAAAGATAATATGTACATTAATAAGAATTGTCTGAGGTAAGATGAAAGCATACGAGGGTTAGGAGGGAGAGCAATAACATGAAAAATGAATGCACAGAACTAAAGCTTTATCAGACCAGTCAAAAGCAGATTTGACACTACAGAAAAATGAATTAGGTAGAATAGATATGGAGAAGTGGTCCAAGAATTCAGTTTATATGAATAAAAGAAACACCATGGAGAAAGTAGGCATTAAAGGGAAACCATAGATTTTCAAAGTACAAATAGTAGTCATTTTCCAAAATGTAAGGCAAAATGGATGAGAAACAATTATTAAAGTGTAGTGGAAAAAAACTTGCTGAACTTTAAAAATAAGACATGAGATGGGCAATTAGAAGAGTAAATGTTTATAAGCAAATAAGATGAATAAAGATGATGCTAACAGAGGTCTTGAAAATTAATTTTACTATAAGGAAAAATTCTACAAGAAATCAAGGTAAAAAAATGTTTATTTATAAAAGTTATAAAATTATATCTTTAATAATAAATGGTAGAAGACAGTGGAGCAAAATCTATAATTCTTTAGGAAGAAAAAGAAACTCAGTGATTTTATTATTTTTCATAAATATACACACACATTGGAAAAAACATAAATACAACAGTCTCTCAGTATCCTCAGGGGATTGATTCCAGGATATCCCCCAAATCCAACCTCTCACCCCCCACTCCCTTGGATACCCAAAATCCACAGACGCTCAAGTACCTTATATAAAGTGGCCTAGTATTTGCGTGTAAACTACATACATCCTTCCTAATTCTTTAAATCATCTCCAGATTACCTATAATATCTAATACAATGTAAACTATTTGTAAATAGCTGTTATGCTGTATTGATTTTTTAATTTGTGTTATTTTTATCATATTTTTATTTTTTATCGTTTCATTTTCTCAAATATTTTTGTTCCACAGCTGGTTAAATCCATGGATGCAAATCCATAGATAAGGAGGACCAACTGTGTATTTCAAAATGTGTAACTTTTGAAAAAAATACTGTTCAAGTAACATTTCTGTAATAATTGCTTAAAAAAGAAAAAAAAATTCCAAACAAGAGTTAAAATAGATACTAGCAAGTTATATTAGAAAAAGGTTGCAACGACTAGTAGGTAAAAAATATTGCCCCTTAGGAAGAAAGATGATGACACTGATGGATCTAAATAATTGTAACTAAGTAAATAAGAGAATGCAAAATATAAACAAATAAAAAAGATCTTTAATAGGTTAAAGAAATAAAAATCACAAAGGAGAGACAGAAAAGTAAGGAAAGCAAAGGACTAAATATTTATCTTGAGCTAAACACAACACAAATTAAAAAAAAATATTTACATTGATACTACATAAATCTTACAAACTTTGCAAAATAACTTGAAAACATAAATTATTATAAAAAGCTATGTCATCAAGATTAGTAGATTTTACAGTGATGGAAAACAATTTAATTTTTTTAAATGGAAAGAATCTAATATTGTATTAATATAGAATCCAATTAGCTACCAATTATGAGTTGGCAAAAATTCAAATTATTTTAACTACAAAAAAGAAAAAGTCGTATATAAATTAAACTCCAATAAAAGTGGAAATTTCCATATGAATTTTAAAACATAGAATTTAAGCCAAAAAACGCTAAAATATAGGAGAAAATCATTTAATTAGTACAGATTAAAATTTAGAGTAAATATTTATTAGTAGTAATTTTTGTGTAAAAAGCATACAGCAAGAAAAAATATTGTTAAACAACCAAGAGAAAATTATATAAATAGAATTTTAATTAAGAAATCTTAAACATTATTGGTGTGCCAGAGCAAGTAGTCCAACAAAATCAATAAGGAACTTGCTAATTTGAGTACAGATAGAATGAAATAAATCACTTTGTACACTTTGCAAATGTAGGATATAGATTTTATTCATGTATCCATTTAATATTTAAATTGATGATCTTTATCAACAGATTCAATCCCAATAAATACAACAAAGTAAGTTAATTTAATCAATTCAACTTAAAAATAATCACAGTAATTGATATTGAAAAAACAGTAATTTTTAATTCACAAAATAATGCAATTGCTCTGAATGTAATTACAAGAATGCAATCAAGATCTACAGAATATAAATTTCTCAAAAAATTTATAACCTTTATGCTTTTATAAATAAATATAAAATACAAATATGTGAACCAAACTGTAATATTAATGTTAGTAAAACATAAAACACTGCTAACCAAATGAAATGAAGTAAAAATTAATAACAAATAATCCATACATAAAATAAATATAGAAAATACTTTCCTCCCCACATCACACATTATATATTTTTATATTACAAAATTATCAGAAAACTATATAAAAAATTAACAATTACAACACCATTTTCTTAAAATATTATTGGTATCAGAACAGAAAGTCATAAAGAGGCAAATGTTTGCACAGTTTGATATCTTCTTTTTCTCTTAGCAGGCTAACGATAAGGAAAATATCTCTCTTTTGGGTTTCATGTTCACCATGGCTTATTTGCTGATATTTGTTATCATACGTGCGAGGTAATCTATAGCATCCCTCTATTTCCCTCATACACCAGCTCTCCGTCATAGAGGCTGAGGAAAGATGCTTAGTTCCTTTATCTTAACTCTTATTTTTTCTCTCCAGCAATGTGAGTACAAGCAGTTTGTTTGAGAGCTAACCCCAGCAGGAGGAGAGGGGAATGAGACAGAAGGAAAAGGATTCATGATAAGATGTATTAATCAGATGCTAGTCCTATGTGTAAATGAGACTTGGACCTGTTGGGGAATACTGGGAGATGGTGTAGAACATTTCTTGGAATCATCCCACTTAAGGGAAGAGGAAGCTCGGGTGTCTGACCCTCAGTTCTCATTTGTCATTGGCTGAAGTTGCTGGGGTTGGGAAGTTGTTAATTCCCCAGCACTACTGACCTGTCCCTTGCTGAGAGAAAGCCATTGAAGGAAGGGCCACAGGTGCACTCTTAGATGGATGTAAGCAGAGCACCTGAAGTAGGGTCATCTGCCCCCTCTGCCCACTGAGTAATTATTTTACACAAAATCATTCTGGTGAAGCAAGCAGATTGACATCAATAATATTGTATCTGAGTCATAATTAAATACCATGGTGAGTGAAATACTATTATTGAAAAAGATGAGCTGCTGAACTCAAAATTATAGAAGAAATCAATAAAATTAATACAGAAAGTTTTCTTTGGACACTGCTAAAATTAAAAATGAGCAGGCATGTTTATGTAAAAAGGAAGATTAAATGGGAAAATTTTACAGCCTATTTATATAGAAAGTAATAAATATATGGTGTTTCAAGTAAAATGTTGTAAATTATTTCAACTTACACCTAGGTTCAATTTTGAAACAGTGACTTATAATGAAAATTTAAGAGACTGCATTTTTAAGACGGGTATTTTAGAACATAAAATTCTAGGTTTTAAAAAATATTTCTCCCACCATGTGAAAAAAGCATTTATTATCTATATTGTAATATGAAATACATATTTAACCAAAATCAGTATTATATGTTTCACAGTTCCTTGATCAATTGGTCAGTTTATGATTTTAAAAAAGACTTTATTTTCATGGAATTTTAATAATTTGAACACAAAAATGGATTGGTGAATAGTATTTATTATTCGCCATGGAAAAGGAAGTTATATATTTGATTGGAACTCCTTGTGTTTTTATATATATTTTTTATTTTAATTTATCAATATGCAATGTAGTTGATTTTTGTGTCCCTTTACCAATTCCTCCTTTGTCCCCCTTCCTCTCCCCCATCAACATCATATCTGTTCACTTAACAAGTTCAAAGAATTATTGTGATTGTTATGTCTTCTTTTTTAAAATTAAGAAATATTATATATTAGAAACCTACAAAATTATTACAAAATATTCATAACCAATAGAAATGAATAAATAAATACATAAGCAAAAGAAATATTATACATTAGAAACCTACAAAATTATGCATTATTAATTTCACTTTTACTTAGAATTGGTTGTTTATTTATTTATTGAGATGGAATATAGACCCCTGACTATCAAAATTTCATCATGGAATTATTTTTATTTATGACTAGAAATCTTATTTTATGTTCTGCAGTTCTTACAATCGGAATAATGAAGACATATATTTCTTCTTTCTTTTTCCCTTTTTCTTCTTCCTTTTTTCCCTCCCCTGTCCTCCTCTCCCCTCCTCTCCTCTCCCCTCCTCTCCTTTCCTTCTTTTCTTCCCTCCCTCCTTTCTTTCTTTCTTTTTTCTTTCTTTCTTTTCCTATGTTGCATTTTCTGAAATGTTGAGCTCAGTTCACATTTCTTGATTCAAGATTGGTGTAAATGGCTGCCTATATTTCATGGAATGCAAAGGTTTATGCAGCCTACAAAGCATAAACCATAATTTGTATAATCCCAAGATTCTGAGTGATTTCTTCTTTTTAAGTTGCATTCTTTTATTTCTACTATTCAAGAAAGTAACTGGGAATTCAACTGTGTGAGAATGACATAATAATAGAGGTAATTTTTTTAAATGCAATTTCTTGTTGCTTGGGCTATTAGTCTCAAAATAATCAGCATCTCTCATATTTTGTCAGCATTCTGTTGTTCAGACCCACTGATCTAGAGACAACTTCCTTGTTGCTATACTTAGTATTACTGTTCTGAATCCTGAAAGAACAGATATCTATTCTTAATCACCCTGAATGTTTGTTTTTATTCACCTTTTTTACCTGTTAGTCTTGATGGAAATTAATCTTTCGCAACTACCCTTTTCCTCGGTTAGCTTTCTTCAATAAAATGATGTAGCAGGATGAATCTGGTGACAAATAAATATTATTCGGTTTTATTATTATTGAAACATCTCTGCATGAACAACTGTCACATTTCTGGATTCCTGCTTATGATTAAAAGTGCATTTGTGGCACATTTCTTTTTTTAAATATGTTTGTTCTGACAATTCAGGACATTTGCTCAGAAGAAAAATTCACCATGCAAATACTGAGCCTGGCTTAATTTCATCTTTAGTATTCTAACTGGACTGCATTTATCTTCTAATAACATTTTTTCATTTAAATATCTTGCAATTTTTGTTTGAGGTGACAGGCTAAATACCCTGATATGATCATTGCATACTGTATGAATGTACCCCCAAATCACAGTGTACTCAATAAATATATACAATTATCATGGGTCAATTAAGGAAAAATAAAAATAAAAAAAAGGGTACCACCAGAAGCTTGGGAGAAAGAATAATTAGAAGTTATTGCTTAATGGGTACAGAGTTTATCTTTAGGATGATGAAAAAGTTTTGGAAATAGAGGTGGTGTTTACACAGCAATGTGAATGTAATTAATTCCACACAATTGTATGTTTACAAATGCTTAACATGGTAAGTCTTTTTTTTTTTTCTAGTTCATTAATTTTCTTTTAATTCAACCACTGGATTCCTTTAGTCAAATTTGAGACAATATTTACAAAAATTTTGATTAGAAAAATAGGCCAAATTTACAAAAGCTAGGCTATATATACAAAAAGGTAAAGATATTTAAAATTGTGAAAGATAATGTCCCCTTTTACTTCTTATAATAAACATAAATACCATACATATAGATACACATGTAAAGAAAAATGCATAACTTAGTCCATTTTTGTGTTACTCATTCTATCATGGGCAGTGGGTAGATGTAAGCAATCACATGTAGCAAGAAAATATGTGTATTGGTTGAGAGTCTCTATTTATATGTCCATTTATTTATACTCATTTTTTTATTACTATGTTGTATAATGATAATAGATGACAAATTTGGGGCTCTTAAGAAGTCTTTTATTATTATTAGCATATTCATTACTACAAATCATGATTTTTCTTTATTGTGAATAAATTTTTATTTAAGAAATTTATTTAAGAAATAAGCTGTGATAGTTTTCACATCATTATCATGTCTTTATGTTTTGAGAATCTCAGTGACTATGTCTTCAGAATTGGTGTTAATTAGATAAGGGATCTTTATTACCCAATCCTTCCTGCCCACCCTTAGTAACACTTTTTTTCTTTTAAAGGACCAAAATTTTCCACATGGGGCTCTGTTGAATAATAATGTGTTTGAGTGACATTAGTGGCTGTTACATAAAGGAAGGATTCTTTGGGCATCTAAGTTGGGTAAATGCTCTAGTATAGGTACTTGTGATGGTTAATGTTATCTGTAACTTGACTGAGCCATAAGGTGCCTAGACATTTGGCCAAGCATTACCCTAGTTATGTCTGTGAGGGTCTTTCTAGAGGAAAATAACATTTGAATCAATAGACTGAGTAAAGCAGATTGCCCTTGCTAATGTGTGTAGGCCTCATCCAATCAGTTGAAGACCTTAAACAAATAAAAAGCTAAGTAAGAGGGAATTCGAACTGCATGACTGTTTGACCTGAACATTGGTCTTTTCTGGCCTTCAGACTTGGACTGAAACATTTGTTCTTCTTGGGTCTCAAGTCTGCCAGCTTTTATACTGGAACTTACGCCATCAGCTCTCCTGATTTTTAGGTTTTAGGATTCACGCTGGAACTACATATTAGCTCTCCTGGGTCTCCAACTTGCCAACTGCAGATATTAGAAATTCTCGGCCTCCATAATTGTGTGAGCCAATTCCTTATAATAAATTAAAATCAATCTCTCTCTGTATGTGTGTGTGTGCGTGTGTGTGTGTGTGTGTTTATCTTCTATTGGTTTTGTTTCTCTGGAGAACCCTGACTAATACAGTACTGAAGGGCTTTTCAGAGATTTTATCATGCTGACATGCAAAGAAACACTCTAAGCTGAGGGAAAGTATTGAGCATTTCCCCAACCTGTTTAACAACAGAAAGATCTTGCTTTTTTCTTTTTTGTTTTGTTTTTAAATTTTTTCAACAGGAAGTACAGGTATGCCACAAACACTTTTTTTCCAACCACTTCAAAAGACAAATTTCATATACAGAAGAATAATAAATATTGCTTATAGTTCCAAAATATTCAGGCAATATTAATCCTCAATTCTGGACTAATCTAAACAGTTTTTCAAGGGCCTACTGTATTTACAAAGGGATTTCATCACAGAGATAAGTTTGATTTTTCTTTTGTGGAAAGGGAAAAAGATAAGGTCTCATGATTTTATATTTTCTGTGATGATGGAAGGGAATAAAGAAGCCAAATCAGGATTGTTTCTCTTATAATTTCACCTTTCCCCTAGGTACAGTACCTTCTACTGTGTCACTCCGAGTTTGCTCAGTAACACAGCAGTCACCTAGGCATTCTAATAAAAATAAGTTTAAAACAAATTAGCAGCAACATACCCAACCTTAGAGATCCTGGGAGAGCAAAGGTCAGAAAGGCTGCCTCTAATGCCTTTGGAAGTGCAAGAAGCCACAAATAATAGTGTGGGCTTTCCCTAGAGCCAAAGCATATGCAAGAGGGATCCAAAAACTGAGAGCAAAACCCCACATCTCCAATCTTCCAGTGCCCACATACCTTTCCACAAAGGACACCAGAAAATCATGGTGTTTTCTTGTCTTTTCTATTCCAGGATTATGTCTCATTGTCCAAATACTGAGATGAGTGAGTCTGTAAAGTATCTGTAGGTTTAAAGGCTCTGCAATATACAAAATAACTTAAAAGGGTGGGGATAAAACTGAATTTTAAAAAACAACATCTGGTATACCTCAATTGCATTAGTAGAGGTAACAAGTAGAAATATGTAAGGACACAGTTACATCAAGCAGCAAATAGTTGTCCAACGTTGTAGGAAATAAAAAGATATAAAGAAAAATGGTGCTCCTTATGTCACTACCTGGTATGATCAATTATCAGAAAGGATCAAACAAATCAATGCCTCTTACAATATGGTCCCTGGCTCAGCAGCAATATCACCTGGGAGTTTTTAGAAATGCAAAATCTTGGGCCAAACCCCAACTTCTGACAAATTGAAACAGTAACTTTGGGGATGGGGCCAAGAAATCTGTGTTTTAATAAGCTGTATAGATAAATTGTGATGTATACTAAATTTTGAGAACCACTGGGTAAAGTTTTTGAAAAAAATGTATTTCATTAGTATTACTTTGATTCTGGGAAGAGTAAAGAATGCTTGAAGCTTTATAAACTCTTTCTTATTAGAGGCTAAACTTACTTGAGCTTCTGTCTAAGAATTTCTAGGTAAGGCTGAGAAATTAAAAGGATAGGAGCCAGCTAAACTTTGCATTTTGCAGAATATCAGCTTAAAAGTAGGAAGATTGGTGCCTGAGTTGTTGCAAAATGTGTTGGCACTCACAACAAAAAGGTAGTAAAAGAAACTAATGTAAATGATTCTAGTTTTTATATGCACATCCCATGTAAAAATAGTGTGTGAACATGGAACCACCTGACTGGCTGGTTCAGTTCCATAGCACTCTTCAAAATTCATGCACCCCAAGCAGCAGTGCAATCTCAGGCAGCTCCTGTTCTATCTGGTTTTGATCCATGATAAGCTTCCCTGGGCTAGACCTTCACCAATTCATGAATAACATCTTTCACTGAGGGATCAGGGGTATGTGATGACGAGCTTTGTAGCCACTCTAAGAATAATTTGGTAAAGGAAATGCTTTATCAGTCCTAAAAGGGGTCTTTATTTTACCTCCCCTGTTCCTAATTTTAAAAATAGTTAAAAAAAAACCACACCCCCAAAACAAAACAACAACAACAAAACAGAAGCAGTTATAAGCTAACAAAACTGAAGGAGTCTGAACTCTTACCATGAACAAAGTAAAAACAGGTTTTCAAACTGTCTTTTTAAATTTAAATATTGCTTCTGTATTAGATTTCCCCAAGTCATCTAGCAGGTAGTATGAGGACAGAGTTATGCTAGCAGACACACTTCCCTGGGGATTGAAAGGAATGACTTCTGAAACCAGGCATTTCTTAGCAAATCGTATAAAAACCTCACTGGAGACTTTTGCTGCCAGGAGAAAGATTTTAAGCATCCACTGATGGAACCTCTAAGAGAGTAAAGAGTACCAGATGCATCAGATTTGGGTTTTAAAACTGCTGATGTCCACATTTAGCCTAAACATGCTTTATCCAGTCTTGAAAAACTAATGTAGTGCTACATTCTTGCTTGTGAGGTAATGCCATTTTGGAGAGATTTTCTTTCCTGTTAATACAAATCAGAAGGGTGGCTGTCTGTAAAAAGAAAAAGAAAAAAAAAATTCTGATTTATTCTGGAAAGAAGTAGGAAAGGGTATATGTATTGGAGAGGGGTTAAAAAAGAAGGTGGGAGAGTGGAGGTGGGAGAGAGAGAGAGAAAGAAAGAGAGAAAATACATGTCTCTTCTTATGAAAGTCAAGAGAATTGAATCTAATTACCGTATTTGATTTTATGTCCACTAATCCTATAATTGAATATCCTCTATTATTCAGAGCCAAAGTAAACAAAGAAGGATACTGATTTTTTGTCATGAATCAGGCTTCTGAAAAGTTGCTGTTATTAAATTGTATACGTACAGGGAAGTTTAAGAGTGATAGAACGATTCTATACCTGGACTGTGGTAGTGGTTATATACTTGCCAAAACTTGTAGAATTGTAATCTAAAAGGTGTAAATTTTACTCTTGTAAATTAACCCTTAATAAAAAAAATGCTGTATATATTTTAGACTGCTGAGAGAGATGCATCATTGTTCTAAGCATATCATCAATTGTCACCAAAGCATATGCATTTTATAGTTTATTGAATTAAATAGTTCAAGAAATATGTTAAAAATCAATGCTAAGATCTAGGACATCTATTAAAAAGTTACATTGGAATAAAGCAATACAAGTAGTTTAACTTAGCATGGAATATTTTAACTTCCTCTCATTTTATTCTTCATGTTCTTCCATAAAGCTAGATTAACCTTCATTTTTAAAAAGAAGCAGATGAAATGACATTGGAAATCCTCATCATGAACATTTTTATAAATTTTACTTAAATGTTCCATTTCTGCGATATAAACAATCAATTATTTTTTGTGAAGATTTACAGAGTCTTTTACATAGCCACCTAAACACGGGGGGAATATGCATTAACCAGGTGGTGTAAAATTATCTTATATCAGTTTCACTTTTATGGTACACAATGATTTGGGATTTTTATTTTTGCTTCCACAGTATGCCTTATTAAGCATTTTAATAAAGTCTATTTTTAAATTTGATGGTTAAAATGATTTTTAACATGGCTATTTCCAATCTCTTTAAACTTTGGATTCTGTCTCCTCCCTCCCTCTTCCCAGCCAAGGCATTTTAACCTCCTAAAATGTCCCTTACTTTCCCTTGTTAAATCTTAACAACCTATTACTAGCTCTAGGCTGGTCTGGCTTTCTGCAGAGACGTATGCTGTCTTTGAATCAAGAGTATGTAAGGATTTTTTTGGGGGGTCAGATAAGGGCCATGGGGTAGAGCCAGAGTAACTGAAAATGATAGTGTCTAAAAGAAATCTGTAATGAAGGCTTATTATGTAGATAGTGATGAAGTGAGAAACCAGTGAGGTTTGTATGTAGCTCACTGTGTTTGTTGCTTGACAAAGGCATCTTTTAAAAATAAAAAGTCACTTTTCACTTAAAAGAAATGAATACCACCATTTTTCCTTTCTCCTCCATTTTATATACTTTTCCCAATACATTGACTGGCCCAACCTAATTAATTTCTTTATCCACTATGGTAGAATTTTATTTTATTTATTTGCAAAATTCCTAAAAGATAAAAATGCAAAACTTCTGGCTGTGATGCACATAATTTCTTTATATTACTGGGTTTTTTAAAAAAAAAAAAAAACGATGGATAACTCTTCAAGTGACTTTGAAATAAATTTAAGTTACACTGAAAAGTTTTTTGGTGAATAGAATTATACAAATCATGATAATAGGTCATCCTATTATTTGAGACATGCTTAATATTCAATTCAGAATTGAACATCAAGCTTATCATATCCAAACTAGTACTACACCATGGGTTACATAAAATCACCGAGAATAAAGTTTTAAGCAATGTGTGTAGAATAAAGTTTTAAGCAATGTCCAGTTAAATTAATAGCAGGCATCTTAAAAGGGGTGAGAAATTACAATGAGTGGAGATGGACAAAGGAATTCTGGGAAGATATTTGTATGTGAGTTTGCAAACTCACCTGGTAAAACTTACCCTCTTTCTATTGCTACAACTACACATTGAAGCAAATCCATTGATTCTGGGACACAGACTTCATTTTACTCACTTCACATTTTTTTTTTTTTATTTTTTAGTTTGGATTTTGTTTTGTGACTACTCTGCCCACAGTAATACAAGAGGTCAAGTGTTTGAGAAACTGGCAAAGAGCAGAAGGCAGGCCAGACAGGAACTTAAACAGGAAGAAAGGTGGTTACACCTGTCAGGAAAATGAGACCATTGAGGGTTAGAGACAATCAGTATAACTTCTTCATTAGTTGGAAATAGAAAAAAATGAAAGTTTCTTTGCGTTATGGTCACATGGCAAAAGCAGAAGGGGCCCTGTCCAAAATTGGGTTCCTGTTTGATGACTGATGAAACCACACATACGCACCAAGAGGGTGTGAAAAGGTTTATTACTTACATAAGTGAGGTCTCTGGGCCCTGAATGGCTTGAGAGAGCCAGTAGAAAAGACTGGCCTGAGAGTTCCCGTGCATGGGCTAGGGCTTGCATTGTTCGAATCTGCCTACAGTGCTAAGGGATGGAGCAGCTGGGCTTTCTTAGCTTGTCAGTGGTGAGGCACCAGGGCAAGAGGGAGAGGGAAGGCTTAAAAGCTGTCAGCAGCCCACCATCAAAAAACAGAGTCAGACTTTTCATTACAGTTCAGACTGCAAATTTCTGCATTTCCAAAGCCTCATCTAATCTCAAAGGAAGGAGGTTTAGATTCTTTCTTCTTACTTCCCATAGCAAATTACCTAAGGATTTTTAGGTTACATTCAAAACTGAAGTCCATTGTCTCGTTTACCTGCTACTGGGAGGGAGCTCCCATGTTCTCTATGGTACTTATGTAGATGACAGCTTGCTTCCAGAAAGCCCTTCCTGATGAGCTCTATTTTGGGCATTGCCTTGCTGCCATTGCTCAAGAGGAGGCCTGGAAACAGTGCTAGAACCCAGAGAGTCTCTATCTGTGAGAAGAGTCCTTCAGAACGCCTTGTGTTCGTTATATATTCTGGATATTAATCCCTTGTTGGATGCAGAGTTCACAGATATTTTCTCCCACTCCGTAGGTTGTCTTTCAGCTCTGTTGATTATTTTCTTGGATGTGCAGAAGCTTTTCAGTTTGATATAATCCCTTTTGTTTATTTTTCTTTTGTTGCCTGTGCTTTGGGGTCTTATTCGTAAAGTATTTGCCCAGTCCTACTTCCTGGAATGTTTCCCTTATGTTTTCTTTTAGTAATTTTATGGCTTCAGGTCATCTATTTAAGTCTTTAATCCATTCTGAGTTGATTTTGGTATATAGTGAAAGGTACAGATCTAGTTTCATTCTTCTGCATATTGATGTCCAATTTCTGCAGCACCATTTATTGAAGGGGTAGTCTTTTCCCCTTCAAGTATGTTCTTGTTGTCTTTGTCAAAGATCAGTTGGCTGTAAACGTGTGGGTTGATTCCCAGGTTTTCTATTCTGTTCCATTGACCAAAGTGTCTGTTTTTATGCCAGTACCATGCTGTTTGGGGTATAATAGCTTTGGAATATAATTTGAAGTCAGGTAGTGTTATGCCTCCAGCTTTATTTTTTTTTCTGCTCAGGATTGCTTTGGCTATTAGGGATCTTTTGTTGTTCCAAATGAATGTTAGGATTGCTTTTTCTATTTCTGTGAAGAATGTCATGGGTATTTTGATGGGGATTGCACTGAATCTGTAGATTGCTGTCGGTAGTATGGACATTTTCACAATGTTAATTATTCCAGTCCAAGAACATGGTATGTTTTTCCACCTTTTTGTGTCCTCTTTAATTTCTTTCAGTAGTGTTTGGAATTCAAACAAGTATACAGTAAAAACAAAAAAGAACAAAAATAAATAATCCAATTAAAAAATGAGCAAAGGAGATGAATAGACATTTTCAAAGGAAGACGTACAAATGGCCAACAGGTACATGAAAATATGTTTAGCATCACTAATCATCAGGGAAATGCAAATCAAAATCACATTGAAATATCATCTCACCCCAGTTACACTGGGTATTATTAAAAAGAATAACAAGAATAACAAATTCTGGCAAGATGTGGGGAAAAGGGACCTCTTGTATGCTGTTGGTGGGGCTGCAAGTTAGCACAGCCATTACAAAGAACAGTATGGAGGTTCCTCAAACAACTACAGATAGAACTACCATATGACACAGCACTACTGGGTCTATAGCTAAAGCAATGGAAATCATTATGTCGTTGGGATACCTGCGCTCCCATGTTCATTGCAGTTCTATTTATGATAGCCAGACTATGGAACCAATGTAAATGTCCATTTTCCTAAATAAGGAAAATGTGGTAAATGTACACAATGGAATACTACTTGGCCATAAAAAAGAATGAAATTCTGCCACTTGCAGCAACATGGATGAGCTTGGAGAAAATTATACTAAGTGAAAAAAACCAGACACAGGAAGAGAAATATCACATGTTCTCATTCATAACTGAGTGCTAAGAAAGAAGGAAAGAAACACAGAAAGAAACAAAGAAAGACAAGCCTACAGTAGTGTGTCAAACCTGAGGATACTAGTGATGGAGGGGAGGGAGGGCGGAGGGTTGGAGAATGATAGGTCAGGTGGACGGCGTGGGAAGGATTATGATTTGTAATGATGAATATGCTAAAATTAAAAAAATAAAATAAAAACAAAGAGCCCCTTGTGATTGCCCTGACTCCATGTCATCGATGTGGTTATCACCTGATTCATGGAGGCTTTGATGGTGATTCTTAGGGGAGAAAATTAGAGGGCTCTCAACTGGGGAAGGAAGGTGTTCCCTGAAATCTCATTCAGATTTCTGAGGAGAGGCGACCAGCAACAGTTTCAATAAGGACGGAGAATGCCATGGCCATGTAGAGCGGCCTATGGCAATAACTTCTTGAGGACCTTACCTACACTGAGCACAATGATTTGTTTCAGAGCAAATACCCTGACCCTAACTGCGTTAGAAGTCCTAAAGCTCTAACAGATACCTACAGTAAGGCCACTGTTACATTTTCCATGTCTAAGTTTTTTAGTTTTATCACTTATGTGAAAAGTACTCTGTAGGTAATGATTATGATATTTAGATTCTTCTTCAGGAAAGTCTAAATGTTTTAGCTAAAAAAAAAAAAAAAAAAAAGCCAGATGCTTCTTGTAACGTGTAGAGCACATTAAAAGTTCAGCTGGTTTTTGGTTGATTCTAATGATGTGGCGTGGTAAAATGAGTGTGTGTGGGCTGACTAGACTGGTAGCTCAAGAAAGTGTCTTTGAGGAGGTGACATTAAGAAGACATCCAGAGGGGCATTAGTGAGCAATTGGTAAATGGACACAAAGAATGATCACATTTTGTAATGGTGAACATGCTATTATCACACATTGTACACAGGTATTGATATTTGGCTCTGAATCCCACAAATATGTATAATCGTTGCAATAAAAAAAAAAAGTTTTTAAAAAAGAAGACATTGAGAAGAACCCTAATGTACTGAATGTTCTGTTTGCCTCCCCCTCTCCTATCCGTTCTCTATTTTCTCTGTCCTGCTCTGTGCTCCTAGAGTAGTGACTGTACCAACCAAGCTCCTTTTCCCTCAGGCTTCCAGTTGGGTTTGATTCATGGGTTGGCCGGGGCTGTGCGCCTCCACCTAAGGCCAAAGCTCTTGAAGGTGGGCCTTCTCTCACAGTTATAGCTAAGCTAAGTTTTCCCTGGGTCCAGTGGTGGCTACCTGCTCTCTGCGCTTTAAGATCCTGAGGTGGTGACTTTCACACTGTTGACAGTCTTGATTTTTTTGTTTCCCTTTGCCCTGACCAGATGTTGCAAATTATCCCCTCATTAAGATCTTCCCAATTACTCTGACTTTTCTGTCTTCCTAAGACCTTGGCTGATTTACCTAACAGTCAAGGAGTTAGCCATACAAAGTTAGGGGAAAGGGATAACAAGCTAAGGTATCAGCAAGTACACGTGTGTAAAAATATAGAAATTGATGGCACAAGTAAATTATATTGCTATGTAACAATGTTCAATTAATTATAAAACACTGAGGACCACTTTTGATTGGTGATTTTTCCTTACATTCTTGTTTAATAAACATTTTTGATTACCTATTTGTGTAAGGCAATGAAATAGGTACTTGAGGTACATGGATTCTATTCAAATATTGCCATCTTAATTCTTGAATTTGAGTTTCTGAATAGACATTATTCTTTTGGTGCTCACTTATTGGGAATTAAAGTAATAGTAAATTTGTATAGTGGGGTCACTCAGAGAACTCCTTGCTTAGTAATAGAGTATAAACTAAAATGACTGTGTTTAGAACTTTCTGTTCCCTCAAGCCCTTACACACACACACACACACACACACACACACACACACACACACACACACACACAGACAGAGCAAATTTTAATTTATTAAAACTGCAGCTTAGTACTTGAAATTGTCTCCAACAAGGTCATTGTATCCTCTTTTGCTGCAGGTTTTATACTTCAAAGCACATAATAATTAGTTTGGCTTCCACTCTAATACTGCCTTTATATTTCCTTTATGAGAACATTCTTTTCTACTTTTGAGTAATGTACTGCTTTGATATGACTAATGATGGTCCAATATTTTCTTCACTATTTTAGTGGAAAAATTAAGCATTTAATATGGGTTTTTACAAAATGTCCTTATGAAGTAAACAGATGCCAAAATTTTGTTCCATACAAGTTTTCATTAGATATTAAATCAGAAAAAAATGTAGTTTGGGGAAATAAAAGGGAGTCCTGATTAGTTTTGGTTTTCTGGATTGGTCTTGTCTTTACAGTAACTTTTATCAGCTCTCTTCTTTATCATGAAGCTTAGGAAAGTTTCTGCTATTTCCATTGCTTTTCCTGTATTTATTTGGCAAATATTCATGCATCTTGAAAAAATTTATTTTTTTTAGAAGCAAAAGGAAAAAAGATAAGACGCTTTCCTGAAATTTTAATTATATATTTTTTAATTTAAGTTCTAAAGGTTTTGCAATATTTTATCTTTGTTTAGACTACATACATACTACTACATAATTCTTTCTCAAGTATTTTTGTTGACCACATTTTAATTTTTTAATATTTTTATTTTTACTGGTGGCCTAGTTTTTGCAAAAAGTGGTCTTTCCTTTTTCTGTGAACATATACATTTGTCTAAGATACACCCTAAGAAAGTTTCTTCTACTGAATTTTGATTCTTGTCTTTTCTCACATTATAAACTTGTTCAACTATCTTTTAAAGTTTCTTTTTAGTTTTGAAAACTTTATCTCTCCTAGTTATATTTTAGAACCAAGATGAGATGTGATACTGAAGATAGAACTAGATAAACTACAAAACAAACAAAAAAAACCCTTGCATATGGTGCTCTATTATTACAGAAACTAATAGAATACTCTGAAATCTTTCAGGGTAATTTTTGGTTTGTGTATTTATGTTTTATTTATATTGCTCCTTAGCGGGCATGGTAGATAGACTGTCTTTCCAAAGATGTCCACACTCTAATTTATGGAACCTGTGGAATATGTTATATTACATGCAAAAGTTGGAAAGATTCAAAGCTTGAGACAGATGCTATTAGAATGTATTGATCAAATATCAATTAACCCCTTTATATTTTGAGGAGAGTTGGATGATAGTCATTTAAACACAGAACTCTTGAAAAGTTTCTGAAATGCCAATAATCTGAGTCATTGTTACAGGTACTAGATGGATACAGATATTAGGTGAACAAGTATAAAATTGATAGCTTTGTGTTCTGTGTGTTGGGGCAGATGTGAAGTTATCATCAAGGGTTGGGTAAAATGTTGGAATAGCCCTAAATGTAGGTGAAACCAAGAGGAGTTTTATACAAAATAGTTAATGGGCTTGCTAGGGACAGACAGATCAAACTCAGAAAACTCGTGGAATGGAGATTTGTTTCATCTCAGTAAATGCACTACATTCTATAATCCACATACTTGCTTAAATCGTAATTCTGAGGTCATCACTGATTCCCTTTCCTTCCTATCAATCAATGAATGAGCAATTCCAACTGACTCTCTTTCCTATATTTATCCTTCCATTCATTTAAGTCTCTTCATATTCATTGCTACTACTCTAACAAATACTAGCTAAGATTTACACTGAGCTTACTACTAAGTGCAAAAACCAGTACTAAACACATTCATAAATTAATTTTTACAGTCTTCCTACAATCCCTAATAGTTACTATTATTATTTCTTTTGAAATCATAAAGAATCTTGAATGTGAAGAGTTAAGTAACTTGCTCAATATCATATAGGTAGTAAGTGGAAGAGAAGGGTTTAAACTCAATCTTATTTCATAGTCTGCTCTCAACCATTCCATCGTATTCTCTTTCAAGCACCAGATCCAAGGCTCCTCCATGTCTCACGGACACTTCAACACTGACTTCCTCTGTGGACATTTATCCAGGGAAATGCTGCCTGTTAACATCTCTGCTTAGTTTATTGTGTAAATATTGGTTGGAGGCTTTCTCCTGATTTTCATCATAGAAACCACAAGGAGCCAGTTCTTTCTGTCCCCATCCTTCAGATTTTTGAGTGAGGGCACATGACAAAAGTTGAGACTTTGTTTTGATACCACTCGGGAGTCTGAATTTAAAGAGAATGATACACAAAGGCAGACAGAATTGGGAAAACATTTATGACAACGTGGAGACATCTGGAATCCAGGAGACATTTTGAGTTCAGCACAGGGAGTGTTGAGAGACCAGTGGCAGTGGCACTTGGGAGGGCTTCCCAGCACCTCATGTTTTTATTTTCATTTGGTTGTATTTCCTGTCATCTAACCGTTCTTGATGCCTATCTGGCTTCTGTATCTGACCCTCAAGCTTCCTGGATTATTTCATGGCTTAGTTGATAGTATTCCAAATCGCACCTTTCCCGGGTGAGTTAAAGTATGTTTCCGACACTTGTAGCCCAGAGTCTTAGTAGTCTTCCAGCTTCCGCTCTATCCCTTTGCTTTCTATTATCTGCTTGGCAGCCAGTGTGGTATTTTTATTTCTCATTGTTTTCTCTTTTAAGTTTTATTATATTTTTCATTGACACGTAATAATTGTACGTATTTTTGGAGTACAATGCGATGATACATGTATACATTGTGTAATGATCTAATCAGTGTAATTAGGATCCTCATCATCTTATACATTTATCATCTCTTTGTAGTAACAACATTCAATATCCTCTTTTCTAGCTATTTTGAAATATACAATACGTTATTGTTGACTGTAGTCCCTCTGCTTTGCAAGAGGGTACCAGAATTTACACCTCCTATCCAACTGCAACTTTGTACCCACTGACAAACTTGGCCGTATCTTCCTCTGGCCTACACTCTTCAGCTTCTGGTAAACCTTATCACACTCTCAACTTCTATAAGATCAACATTTTTAGATTCTGCATACGAGTAAGATTTTGAGACTTTTTGTTTTTCTGTGCCTAGTTTATTTCATTTAATGTTCTCTAGGTTCTCTAGGTCATAATGTTCTCCGTATTCATGTTATCACAAATGGCAAGATTTTTTCTACTCTAATATGCTGATGTTTATTAATAGTTATAATAATGTACTTTATTTATTCTTATTAAAACAAATTTTATTTTATTATATTTATTTATTATTAAAACATAATTAATTGTAAGTATTTGGGGGGTACAGCACTGACAACCATCACCGATATACAACATGTGATGATCCAACCAATATTATTAGCATACTCATTACTACAAATTGTAATTATTCTTTTTGCCCCTTACACAATATCTTCCCAATCTCCCTCTCTCCCATCTCCCAATCTCTAGTAACCATAGATATGTTCTTTCCTTCTGAAAGTTCAATGTATTATTTTGGTCTCTCTCCCTCCCTCCCTCCCTCCCTCCCTCCCTCCCTCCCTCCCTCCCTCCCTCCCTCCCTCCCTTCCTTCCTTCCTTCCTTCCTTCCTAGCACCCACTTATGAGTGAGGACATGCAGTGTTTCTCTTTCTGCATCTGGCTTATTTCATTCAGTATAATTTTCTCCAGGCTCATTCATGTTTCTGCGAATGGCAGAATTTCATTCTTTTTTACAGCTGAGTGGTATTCCATTTTGTATATATACCATATTTTCCTTATCCATTCATCTGTCAATGGACATTTATGTTGGTTTCACAGCCTACCTATAGTAAATAGAGTTGTGATGAACATGGGAGTGCAAGTATCCCTTTGACATGATGATTTCCATTCCTTTGGGTATATCCAGAACTGAGAATGCTGGATCATTAGTTGTCAGAGAAAACACCATACTGGTTTCCATAATGGCTGTTCTAATTTACAGTCCCACCAACAGTGTAGAAGAGTTTCCATTTCTCCACATCCTCACAAGCATTTGTTATTGTTAGTTTTTTAAATAATGGCCAGTCTAATTGGGGTGAGATGATATCTCAATGTGGTTTTGATTTGCATGTCCCTGACAATTAGTGGTACTGAGCATTTTTGTTTTTCATGTACCTGTTGGATATTCGTATGTCTTCTTTTGAAAAATGTCTGTTCAACTCCTTTGCCCATTTTTTAATTGGACTATTTGTTTTTATACTATGAGGTTGTTTGAGTTCCTTATGTATTCTAGATATTAATCCCTGGTCAGATGCATAGTTTGGAAATATTGTTTCCCATTCCATAGGTTTTCTTTTCATTCTGCTGATTCTTTTAAGTTTGATATAATTCCATTTGGTTTTGTTGTTGTCGTTGTTGTTGATTGTGCCTTTGAGGTCTTAGTCATAAGGTCTTTGCCCAGTCCTACTTCCTGAAGTGTTTCCCCTGTGTTTTCTTCTAGCAGTTTTATGGTTTTGGTACTTAAACTTAAGTCTTTAATTTATATCAAGTTGATTTTGGTATATGGTGAGAAGTACAGGTCTAGTTTCATTCTTCTGCATACAATGTCCAATTTTCCCACAATCATTTAATGAAGAGGTAGTCTTTTCCCCAGTGTACACTCTTGTTGCCTTTGTCAAAAATCAGTTGGCTGTAAGTATGTGGGTTGATTTCTGGATTCTCTATTCTGTTCCAATGATCTGAGTGTCTGTTTTTATGCCAGTACCATGCTGTTTTGAGCACTATGGCTTTGCAGTATAATTTGAAGTCAGACAGTGTTATGCCTCTGGCTTCATTTTATTTTATTTTTCTGCTTAGAACTGCCTTGATTATTCGTGGCCTTTTGTTCTTCCTATGAATGTTGGGATTGTTTTTTTTTTTTTCTATTTCTCTGAAGAATGTCATTGGCATTTTGTAGGGATTGCATTGAATCTGTAGATAGCTTTGAGTAGTATGGACATTTTCACAATGTTAATTCTTCCAATCCAAGAACATGGAATGTCTTTCCATCTTTCTGTGTCTTCTTTAATTTCTTTCAGTAGTGTTTTATAGTTCTTGTTGTAGTCTAAATAGTCTTCCAGCTTCTGCTCAATCCCTTTGCATTCTATTATCCCCTTGGCAGACTATGTGGTAGTTTTAAAAAGGTTAATTGATATTACTCCTCTGCTAACAACTCACAATTCCACTGAGAACAAAATGTAAACTCCTTACTAGGGCTTACAGGCTTATAATAGAAAGCAAATTTATCCTCTAATCTATTTCCTATACCTACTGTTTTTATAACCCAATCTGTTCCTGGTGACGACTAAGCACATGTTTTGATAAATATCAGTTGAATAAACTAACAAATAAAAAATAGATGAATTTGTTATATTTTGGCTGGACACCATCCTACCTATCTTTCCTTTCCATTAGTATTCTGATCTCCCTTTGGGGAAACTATATTGGGTGTAGCCTTGGTGAGAATTAATACACACTTTTCATGTGGAGGCAAAAGAGGCTAGATCCTCTTTCTCTTCATTCCCGTAAATGCAGAGTGAGAAGGTAGGGTAAACTCAGCCATTCAGAACTCATGTCCAGGTGAAGGTGGAGAGATGAGTAAAGGTCATACTTTCTACCATGGCCAACCTCTTCCATCTGTGTCACCTTTGCTGTTTTTTTACTGCCTCACCTTCTCAGAAGCCCTTGGTTTCTGTCAATGTTGCAAAGCTGATACTCCACGCTCATACTGTTTTTGTGAGACCCTGACATTTTCCCAGTATTCCATGTCTTACTTTAAGATATAAACACAGTTACTTTCTGTTGCTGATTGCCAAGAACTCTTATTGATAATTACATACTAGTAACCTAGATCTTACCAGAGAGAAACGGGGACCAATTTCAAGCTTAGAAGGTAAGGCTTTGTGTTGGGAACATTCCAAATCTTCTCTTCTAGCTATTTTGAAATATACAACAAATTATTGCTAGCCATTGCCACCCTACTCTGCACTAGAACTTACTCCTTCTATAGATCTGTGCTTTTATATCCATTAATCAACCTTTCTTCATCTCCCTCTCCACCCCTCCCCTACCCAGCCTCCGGTAACAACTATTCTATTTTCTAAAGGAATGATAAATGTATTAGGAGATGGATATTCCAATTATCCTGATTTGATCATTACACATCGTATACATGTGTCAAAGTAACACATGTACCACACAAATATGTACAATTATTATGTAGCAATAAAAAAGATAACACTAAGGTATAACCACAATGTAGTCAGTTGGATTTATGGTTGGGAATGCAGGGAAATGTGATGCAATTTGTTCAGAAAGTGTGGCTCATTAATCAGGGGCATGTTCCTGGATCATCACATTATGATTTTTGGAAGGTCCATCTATCTCACCTTTGGTTTAGGCAGTACCATGTCTATGGAAAAAGAAAACATTTTTTCTCAAAAAATATTTAAGTGGACTATGTGTTTATTAAAACGAGAGACAAGCACTGCGTGGGTCCCTAGAGTTCTGTCCTGTAAAACACTGTAGGATTATATTGATCTCGTGATATTTAAGTAACTTTGAATGTCTAGTTGTGTGTCTAGTTTCAATGTCTAATTCTGCAATGTGAATTGCAATAGGTGGAATCCACTACAAAATAGAACCCCACAGCATTGTCACTGCCCCAGAGTTCACTAGAATAGGAAATCTTTATGAACTGGGGTAATTGTTACTCAAAATTGAATGAATTCCGTGTTATGTTTTAAGCAAAACCCTAGCTGAATGTTTTCCTCAGAATTCAGAATCGTAATTATTAGAAATAGGCTGGAGGTTGAGCTGCCAGGAAGTTTGTCTATGTTTATGACTTTAATTACTACATTTAAAAAAAAAATTTGTCCTCTATGATCCATTCTCCACAGAGTTGACAAAGTTATCTTTTAAAAATGTTAGATCATGTCATTCCCTTGCTTAACCTTGCAATGACTTCCATTGTATTGTCTAATATGAACCCCCTTACCAAGCTCTGAAAGGTCTGACTTTGCTACTGTACAGTTCACTTTCTAATATCCATCCCCACTGGGATTCATGAAACATGTTAAGCTTATTCCTACCTCTGGTCCTTTGTCACTCATGGCTACCTCTGTCTAGAATGCTATTTCCCCAGGCCTTCCGTTGGCCGGATTGCACCTCAAATGTCATCTTTCCAAAGAGCACCTTGTTTGTCCTCTCCAATATACTTCCCATCCCTTTACTTTCTATGTTTTTCTTTGTTTACAACACTTAACACTTTCTCACATTTACTTACTTCTTTTCTATCTCTCCCACTGAAATTTAAGCTTATTTACCAGGATATCTGTTTATCTCATTCACTAAGAAATTCCCTGCATGTAGAACTGTGCCTAGTATAAGTTACCAGTTTAGTGAATAAGGAGTGTTTTATAGATCAAGGTGAAGATTAGCATACAGTGCTCCACTTGTTGACAGGATTGTGATCTTTCTGCCTAGTGAGCCCAAAGTGCAGTGGGAAGCCAAGGCAGTGGGTGATACAGGACAATGACCACCTGAATTAGTCTCCCAGATGGATCTCTGATGACGTGTTCTCAGCTCGAGTGACTGGGGATCCGTGTAATGGTAATAATCTTTGATGTACCTGTAGACATCCAGTCTTCTGACAGGTCATTAGCTCCCTTATACCTACTATAATTCAGGAGCATGCCATCCCAATTCACAAGCCTTGTTAGAAAGGAAGTGTAGTCTGGAATTCGGCCAGAGCTAGATAGAGCTCAATGCAGAGTGAGCTCAATTAGCTTGGCTCCTCTGCTAGGTTTCACAGCCAAGTCAGTTCATCCTTTAGGCCTCATGTGAGTACTTCCTGCAGTGAAATATGACTTCAAGGCAGTTGTTAAGTAAGCAACTAAAATGCAAAAGCATGATAAACAATAAGAGATGTTGTACCAAAAAAAGTAGGATTAACTGAGTTAAGTGAAGTCGTCACAGAAAAGTGGCATTTGATTTTGGGGTTAAAAGATGAACAAAATTTCACAACCAAAAGAGAAAAAGGGAATTTTAGGCATATGTTTTAGAATACACTAAGGAATAGAAGTGAGAAGTGCACTGTGTGAGTATTTGTGGGCGGTTCAGACTCACTAAATTATGGAGGAGAGGGAGCCAAGTCAAAGGATGATGGAAGTTGAGACTGGAAAAATCATGAGAATCCAGATTATGAAGGCTCTCAAGGGTTAAAGAGTTTGAAGCTCATTTTATGTGTAACAGGTGTCTTTTACATTGAAGAATTTAAATTTCAATTTTTTGTCTAAAGCGGTTACTTTTAATATCATTCATTCAAAGCATATGTATTTATATTTTTGAAGTGACTACTATTTTTTAGGCAGTATGATAATAAAGAAAAAATGAAACACTACCTAATATTGAAGATCATATAATGAAATAAATAAAATAATATTTTCTAAATTCTGTAATAGATGGATTGCTGGTTGAAGTGGGAATATTCTCGATGGAGTGGTCAATAAACTAAGGCAGAGTCCATCACTGTGGTAGATTAAAGATGGTTGCAAACTTTGTTCTATTTGTTATGAAGCACTGTTGAATTTCCTTCTCCTTCCCTGTAGAATGGCAGTAGTGCCTTACATAATCAATAGGCTAAAGCAGAAATGACCTTCTGGAAATTTATAGGTGAGGGCATTAAACACTTTGCAGCTTTCTTCCAAGACTCTTGGGACACTAACTCTTGGAGCCCTAGATAACACTTATGAAGTTTGGCAACCCTGAGGCCAGCATGATGGGGAGACAATATTGAGTGAGCACACAAAGAGGTCCTGAGAAAACATGAAGAAAAACTGATGCTTGGCTGGTCCCTAGCCATTTTAGCCACAAGCCATTATAGTCAGCCCAGCCGTGGTCTTAGACATAGTGGACTGGAAATGAGTAGTTACTTCCCAGCCCTGCCTAAATTGCAAATTTGTGGGGTTTTTTAAGTCATGAAAAATACCAGAATAGTTGTTCAATCCAAGGACAAAAAGAAAGACAAATTCAAAGCTAAATTGTTCAAAGATAAATAGACACAGGAATGGAGCATGGTGATTCTAAGAACTAGAGGGAAAGGAAAGACTTCAGGGTAATTGCTACAATGGGTAGTAGTTATGCAACATGTGGTAAGGTAGTCCCGGTTAAAGCATGGGGTCAAGGAAAACAACCATGTAAATCTGGTAGAATTATCATCATAAACTGTCTAACTTACTACAATGGACAAAACAAAACAAAACAAAATAGAAGTAGCACAAGAAATGTGCATATCCTGGAATCCTAGAATAAAATAGTGAAATAGTAGGATGGAGTAACAAGCCCATTTACATATACGTAAAATTGCAATTCTTGGTTTTTAAAAGCAATCCATAAAGAAATAAAAATATTCTATTTTTCTTTTATGAAGTCATATATTTTTGAGATTAATATCTATATGAGAAATGAAAAGAAAATGGGCACTGCATGGAATTGAACAAATGATTTTGAATATTCATGAAATTGAAGGTATATTAGAGTGATTGGTTTATGAGTGATTTTTTTCTCTATCCTAGTAATTTTTCTTTGCTGTCATCATTACATTGCCATTTTAATTAAAGTTAACAAGTATAAGAAGTGAGAAATGCAAGGAAAATCAATTTTATTTTCTTAGCATTTAGTGCATTTTCATTTTGTTCCAGACAAAATTGGATTTCCTTCATTGCTAATGTTGGTATTGCCAAGTCTTGGTATTTTTATTTTCTTTGGAAAATTTGCAAATGTTCTGTACATTTCCTAATTGTCTTCAATTGTTCAACTTTAATTTATGGAAAATTCTTAGGAAATTTTACCAATAGAATTAAAATGTGAATGTAAAAAAGTTTTTAAATTTCAAGGGTATTTTTAAGAATGACCTTAAATCACATTTTTAAGAATATAATTTCTGTGGATAGAAGATGAAAGCCATATTAACATGTGCAATTGGCCCTGAAAACATTCTTTTCATGTAAAATGTCTATTTCCAAGAATTCTACAGTTGAGCAAATATATTCTTTTAAATTAAAGAGGTTCACTTTAAAGTATTTTAGTGATATAAAATTTATCTTTTGGGATACTACATATTTTATATTTTATAATTTGAAGTAGTCTACTGTGATATTTCTTAACAGTTACCAGTAACAGGTAGATTGAATGCCATCATCTGCATATTTAATTAACTGTAGAAATATATATTCATGGACTGATCTAATCAATTCCTTAAAATATCTTTAAATTACTAGAAACAATATTGATTTCTTGGTTATCAAAGAAATAATTAAATATTTCACTAATATTCTTTCCCCTTTTTACGGGTATCTTCTTTCTTAGCTAGCTAAAATATTTTTGATTGCAAGTAATGTCACATTATCTCTCTCTAGGAAAGTGATTTACCTACAAAATTAGCCTATAAGGTGCCCTATTACTGCAAAAATGAAGATTATAAATATTTTACATGTCAATAAGTTATGGATTTATATATATATATATATATTAAAATGATCTTGACTATGTTTGTAATTTTGAGGTAATCATTGATATCTATAATATACCTGGCCCTATTTTTAGGCTTAGAGGATAAAGTTTAAAACAAACAAATAAATACAGTAGAAAGCAAAATATTTCTATACTGTCACGAAGTTTGCACTAATATGTTTATATGAAGAAGTAAAGGAAGGAGAAAGAAAAAAAGTAAATAAATGCATAAATAAGGTAAGCTTTGATAGCAATAAATACTATACAGAAATATTGATGGCATCTGTTGACTATCTAGATAAAATACAAATCTATTTTTACCATACCTGTTTAATTTTTTTCTTTAAAGTAATTAGTTTCTCCATTGATATCATAAAATTTGTCACTGTTTTCCATCAGAACACCCATCATAAAATAGCATTAGTAATTAGCAAATCTACAAGCTATTCTTGTAAAGTTGTAATCAGTACTAAATAATAGAATAAAAATTGATTATGTAATAGTGCATAATTTATATTATATCTAGGAGCTTGGATGCATCAATTTAATTTTTAGAATACAGAAACTCTTCTCAGGAGTATTTAACTAACACTACTTGATTATAAATATGCAAATAAGCACATAGCCACAATTATATGACTTAGAATAAAATAAGGCAGTGGACTTAAGTTAATTACTTCTGGCTCTGTTTATTTATATTTTTGGTAGTTAGGGCATTTAAGATATTCATTGGCACTTGTGACTATAGACATATGCTCAAACGAAATCAATATTATCCTATTTTGAAATACAACATCTGTTATGTTATGTAGTTTATCCTTCCCAAGAATAAAAATCCATGACTATTTGCAGCCTTGAAATACTTTATATGTTTCATTTTTCCTTTTATTTCATAGTTTTTTGGGGGTGGTGGTGGGGGGGCCTGTAAAGTTAATCTTTGAAGGTTCAAGGTCTTGTTAAGATTACTGGTATATGAGATTAAACATGTGTCAAACTACTAAAGTTTCATGCAATCAAAAAAAGGCCGTAAGTCATATATTTCTATGATGATGCCCTTTAATGGTATTTTTAGTTACATGAATTCACCAGAACTTGAAATTTACAATGATTATTTTTATGTATGTTAGGATGAATTTTCATATAGATTAAAACCTTCTCCCCCAGCTATTAAAGTCAAAGATGTCATTTTAAATTTACTTTCCTTATAAAAGGCACTCTCACAACTTTCCGCATATATAATATTGCCCTTCCATACCTTACTATAGTTATGAAACTTTGCCTTTGCAATCTCTAAACATTGATACTTGTGTTTAAATGTATTATTCCAAAAGTTTCTTGACATTGGTCTGGGCGATGATTTTTTGCATATGACTCTAAAAGCAAAAAATAGACAAATGGGATTGTATCAACTAAAATGCTTCTGCATAGCAAAGGAAAACAGTCAACAAAGTGAAGAAACAACCTAAGGAATGGGAGAAAATATTTGCAAACTGTATGCTATGGTCTAAATGCTTGGGTCCCCCTGAAAATCATATGTTGAAACCTAATGATAAATGTGATTATTTTTGGATGTGGGGCCTTTGGGAGGTGATTAGGCCAGGAGGGAAGAACCCTCATAAATAGGATTTGTGACCTAACAAAAGAGGCCTGCAGAGCTGCCTTGCCATTCTACCATGTGAGGACATAGTAAAAAGGTGCACTCTATGAACCAAAAAGTGGGCCCTCAGCAGACACTGAGTCTGCCAGTGCCTTGATCTTGGACTTCTCAACCTCCAGAACTGTAAGGAATAAATTTCTGTTGTTTATAAGCCACCTAGTTTATGGTATTTTTATTATTGCATCCCAAAGACAGTAAGATACCATACTTCTGGTAAGTAATTAATATCTGGATATGTAAGCAACTTAAAAAACTCAATAGCAAGAAAGTAACCTAATCAAATACAGGCAAAGGACCTAAATAGACACTTCTCAAAAAAGTACATACAGGGCCTACCCCGTGGCTCACTCAAGAGAGTGTGACGCTGGTAGTGCCGAGGCGGCGGATTCGGATCCTGTACAGGGATGGCGGGTGCACTCACTGGCTGAACGTGGTGCAGAAAACACTGTGCCGAGGGTTGCGATCCCCTTACCAGTCACACGCACACACGCGCGCACAAACACACACACACACACAAAAGTATATACAAATGGCCAACAGCTATATGAAAAAATGCTCAGCATTACTGATTATTAGAGTGTACAGATTGAAACTTCACACCTGTTAGAATGGTTATTGTAAAAAAAAAAAAACAAAAGATACCAGTTGTTGGCAAGGATGTAGTAAAAAGCGAACCCTTGTATACTGTTAGCAGGAATGTAAATTGGTGCAGCCATTATAGAAAACAATATGGAGATTCCTCAAAAAATTAAAATGGAAAAACCATGTGATCCAGCACTCCTACTTTGTATTTATCCAAAGGAAAGAGAATCAGTATCTTGAAGAAATATTTGTACTTCTGTGTTCATTATTCATAATAGCCAAGATATGGAATCAATCTAAGTGTTCACTGATGGGTGAATGGGTGAATGGCTAAATAGTTTGTGATCATACACACATGCCCACATTCACACACTCACAGGAATATTATTCAGCCTTAAAAAAGAAATTCTGTAATTTGTGATAACATTAATGAGCCTGGAGGGCATTATGTTAAGTGAAATAAGCCAGGTGTAGAAACACAAATACTGCACAATCTCACTTATATATGGAAGCTAAAAATGCCAAATCATGGAAGCAGAGTAGAATGTTGGTTGTCAGGGGCTGAGGGTGGGGTGATGGTCAAGTGATACAATTTCAGTTACGCAGGATGAGTAAGTTATGAAGATCTACTGTACAGCATTGCGACTATAGTTAATAATATTGTAATGAATATTTGAAACTTGCTGAGAATAGATTTTAAAAATTGTCACCACAGACATAAAAAGGCAACTATGGGAAGTGATGAATATTTTAATTAGCTTGATGTAATCATTTCACAACATATATATGTATGAAAACATCAAATTGTACACCTTATTTTTTTTTTTTTTTTTTTTTTTTTTTTTTTTTTTTTAAATTGTACACCTTAAATATGTATAATTTTACTTGTCAACTATACCTTAAAAAACCTGGAAAAAATGAGTGAATTGCTCTAATATATCTCTAGTAATTTAAAAAATATGACCTTAAGAGGAATATGACTTGTATTTTTACTAAAGAAAAAAAATTGATTTAAAAATTGAATGCCCTGCACTTGTGAAGGTTTCATTTACTTGCCATCAGTTGGCCATGTGCTGTTAGTTGCTTTTCCAGTAACTGTAATGGACTGACACTGACTCATCCACACTTTCTCATTCAATTCTTATTGTGAAGAAGATCGTACATGTGCAAGGTGGTTGGAATACGGAGTGCATGCAATAGCCACAGAGCAAAGAGAAGTTAACATACAACATATGTCTGTATGGGGTTGCTTATACCTTTATCTGTTTTTAAGAGCATTTTAAATGATTATATTAATAAAATATTTTGCATGGAAAAAAACTAATCTCTTTGTTAAATTAAGAAATGAAGTTTTAAAACATTCATTAAAGGAAAAACAGTTTCTTTAAAAACAAATAATTCACTACATATAAAAAACATGCCTTAGGAAAAGAAAAAAACATGCAAGTGTAAGTGTCCTTTTGGGTATGCAAGTTGGAGCCCCCAGGAGCCCTCAGTCTTGGGAAGAAGCCAGACTAGGTGGGTGCAATATGCAGAGACATTCCACTACTGGAGTCAGCTGAGAAAAATCAGGGCACAGAGTCCAAGGCATGGAAGGTAGAGAAGCCCTACACATTCCAGAAAGTGTTCTTGAAACTTTCTGAAAACCTGACATATAAGGTCCTGGTAGACACTTACTTATGTTTTAAATGCCTGTGTTTATAATGTTAACACATGATTACCTTAGGGATTTCTTGATGTTACTTCTGTG
This sequence comes from Cynocephalus volans, assembly GCF_027409185.1. Lineage (NCBI taxonomy): Eukaryota > Metazoa > Chordata > Mammalia > Dermoptera > Cynocephalidae > Cynocephalus > Cynocephalus volans. The sequence continues at coordinate 111,343,297 of NC_084468.1, read as the reverse complement.
ACTTTATATACTTGGAAATGTGAAAAGAGAGCAGAAATCAAGATGACTTATACAAGTATACAAGGATAAATAGCAACTTTGCCCTGTCTGCAGACTGGACAGTAAGAGTGATTCTATTCCAAGTGTCCTATAATTTTTCACACAGAGCAAGATAAAGGCAGATGTGTTAATAATAATTCACTTCCACATGCAACATAGTAGGTGTGCCTTAGAAGCAGATAATCCAGTGGAGATCAACCACCCACCTTCAAACGGACCCTCTGTGTATGAGACGGATGAGTGAAAACAAGGTGCCTCCCTCATCCCTCTATTTCTGATGGCAGGACCTGGAGAAAAAAATAACAAAACATGGCTAGTCTCTAGTCACATTTGTCACTGTTTATATATTTTAGGAAAAGCAGCCCAATTAATTATAAAGGTATAAATAAACCATAATACTTCAAACTGACTTGGCCTGGGCATGCTTTTTATATTATTTTGAAGTACTTTTCTTCTAGTATGTCTTCCTATGTATGATTTAAGCAGTTGAGATTATTGTTTATTTTTATCTTTATAATTTATTCTTTTTTCCCCTGATTATACTTTTTTATTTCCAGTGGCTGCATGAAATACCATTACATAAATATTCTTGATTAATTTTAACCTTTTTATTGACAAAATTTTGGTTTGGTTTTCACTTTTTTCTTAGTATAAATAGGGTTTTGATAAGCATTGTTGTAAGGAAATATTCTTGTATACATATACACACACACACATACACATATACATATATACATATACACATACATATACGTGTGTGTGTGTGTGTGTGTGTGTGTGTGTGTGTAGACATACACACATGATGGATCTTCAGATAGTTTGTGGAAAGATTCATATCACCTTTCAATTCCATTTTTTCCATGAACTTTTTGAAGTACCCTCATATATATTTTTTCCTACTCCCAGATAGATTCTTAGTAGTCAATTTGAGTCAAAGTGCAAGACAATGCTTAAAGTTGTTAATAAAGATTGCCAAATTGCTTTCCAAATTTGTTGTTTGTACTTTCTTTTCCCCTAGTACTGTCTGAAAGTGCCTTTGGACATCACCCAGGGATGCCTAAACAGAAGGGGCCAGCTGAGGCACTCATGTTCACACATTCTGCTGAAAATAAACAGAAGGCTGAGACATTTTGGCAGAGAAGAAGCCTGGCCATTTCTAAATACCTAGTGCCAAAGCAGTCTGAGGCCTTCTAAAGCCAAAGCTATTCCGTGCTTATGGGACCAAATGTGTATAGTACAAGCCAGGGACTGAGTCACAAAGTTCGGTAACAAGTGTAGATATGAAATAATGTGCTTCATCAAAAAAATTCAGTCATATATGTACCTATGCATTATTATCACAACAAAATGGCTTTTTGTATACGAGCATCACACTTTTATACACTGCCTAATAAAAAAAATTGTTTTAAATATCACCTTGGATGAGGCCTTCCAGGCAATTGTTTAGAAGTGGTTTTACTGTATTTGCATAGAGAGCTTACTTATTTATGTAACTAATTATGTAATTATTTTACATAAAGGAGTGAGAAATAGAGATGAAAGTTCTAATTAATATTAGTATTAAGTATTAATTAGAGTTTTACTACTAAGTATCAAGAAGAATTAAATTAAAAATAGTAAATTACTCAAGATAAGATAAAATGGACTGAATTAGGTTGAACCATATGAAATTGTTTTGACTTTCAAAAACAATTTTATATGTTTCAACACAACTATTCAGTGAATATTTAGCCTTGTTGAGATGAGCATTGAACTAAACAGATGTAAAGAAAAATAACAAAATTAAAGGCATTTAAGAAATAATAGAAATGTTATTTTTAAAAATCATGTCCAAAGGTTTATTATTTTGGAAGCAAAACCTACTTTTAGGTACTAATATTGTAATGTAATGTATTTATGTAATGGTATTTCATGCAGCCACTGGAAATATATTGTTTTGTATATTTCAAGATAGCCAGAAAAAGAGGATCTTGAATGTTATAACCACGAAGAAATGATAAATGTTTAGGTGACAGATAAGCTGACTGGACTATTACACAATATATGCATGTATTGAAACAAACTGCACCCCATAAAAATGTACAATTAAAAATATTTTTTAAAGAGTCAAACAACAACGAAAAATCATGCCCAAAGTTTATTATTCTGGGAGCAAAATCCAATTATTTCACAGAAGTCTGTTGGTTTGCTTTCTTCCACACTCTTCTCTCACACTCTCTCGATAACACTTCACGTGTAGAAAGTAGAGTACTGCTTGTGAATGAGAGTGTTTGTAGTTGGTGAGGCGCACAGTGTCTTTAGGATTCTTTCTTTGAAGTTACTCCTTATGTCTTTGCGCACACGTGTGTGGATCACAAGAAGTGAAGCATTACAAATGAACTATTTGTACTATTTATAAAATTTAAGCTTTGTATTGTGGTTCTAATCTTTCCCACCATAAATGTGCACAATAAGAAACGTATTGCTTTGTCTTCACTCCAAACTAAGTCTCCATCAACATTTGAGTACAGAAATTCCTGACAAAATTCAGTTTGGAGAAGATACTATCAAATTATGTTCATGGGTTTGGAGATCAATTATGTTAGATAATATAATTTCAGAACTAATTTTTAAAAGTTGTAATGTAATATAATCTGATTTTATTTCTATTGTTGCCATATCTGAACAAGTATTGTTAAATAAATATATGATATTTATTACTGCATATTTAATTAAATGCCAGCAAAATTACAAAATACTTTCTATTACATTCAGTCTATTGTTGCTGTTAGCCTTTCTTTTTCCTTAATTGAACAGTTTTTGGTATTCTTTTCCTTCCTTATTTTCCTCTTCTAACAACGTAGTAAATAAATAATAAAATAAATAAATAATAAAATAGTTTTTAATTGTTTTTATATTGCTTTCAAAATAAAATAGCATGTTCATAATTTCTTTGTTATTCTCATAGACATATATTGGGTATTGAGAGTAATAAATAAGTCAAAAGTAATTAATGATAAAATTAATTAATACTTGTTCTTTGGCATCTATTTATTACTTTAAACTTCAGCACTGATTTGGTCTTTTATATATTTATTACCTTATATTTGCCTTGATTAATTGCCAAAAATTCATTTAACAACATTGAAAAAATTATATCTTCTATATGCCAGATACTATGCTAGGAACCAATGATTACAACACAATCGAATTTTACAAAATTACTAATGATGACTACAAAGATATACCTCAGCTTCTTAGTGGTCAAAGCAAATAGGGTTAAATAGGTACTGTAGTTACTGTGTTCATAAGACAAACAAGACACGTATCTTTTCCTGGTACTAAATATTAATAGATTGCATCATTGACTTTTAATTTCACCTAATTCTTTATGGCTCCTATAATCACGCCCTTTGCCATGTAGCTTTGTAGAGTCATCCTACTGTGGCTGTCATTCTTTGCTAATCCTTGACTCTGTGTTAAGCCCTGTCTCTTGCATTGGCCAATGTCATGTTGACATATATGATGCAAACTGAGTCTTGAAATATGCTTTCTTGATTGGGCTTGCTGTGTCTTGCATTCCTGCCATTGCTACGAAAAGACATACCTGTGTTATCCCCAAAGTCCCATAGGAGAATGTGAGACACCCCAGATGCATGAGTCATATCCAGCCTATGTAACTCTACCCCATTCTTGTGATTTGTGAGATATAATAGTAAAGTGTTGTTGCTTTAAATTAATAAATTTTGGGATGGTTTGCTAGTCAGAAGTAGGTAACTTATACAAAAGTCCTGAGAGAAATTTATCATAGGACTTCTTAAGAAGGAAAAATAATAGTTTACATAGTTATGTAAAACTTATGACAGTACTATCTATATACTAACACATTTTTTTACTTCAAAAAAATCAGTGAGGTAGGCAAAATAGATTAACATAACATCCAATTTGCCAAATTTAATTTTGTTCTAGGGGAGTGACTGGCCCCACATATATTCAGTGATAAAGTTACTAAAATATTGTGATTCTCAAAGATCATAATTACCTCCAATTTTTGTTTTTCCCTTTCCAACCCCCTTGCTATGTATTAGCCACAGTAGTCATTGTAACTCACAAATCTTGTCAACTGGCTGCTAACATCTTTTATTTGCTCTTTGGATACAGTCCAAAATCCTTAACATTGTGTATAGGGTCTTAACATAATCTTCTACATCCTGCTTCCTTTTCTAGCTTTATTTCATATCACGCTTCCTCCTCTTTTCCATGATAGATTTCTGCCATACTACTCTGCTTTCTGTTTCTTTCTGCCTTCTGAAAGCCTTCCCTGCCCTTCTAGTTTCAGTTACTTGGTCCTTCTATGTGTTCATTCAGGATTTGTACTTCCTCTTGCTATCAGTAACCATACTACAGGCTTATTATTGCTTAATAATAATAATTATTACTTAATTATTGCTTAATTTTGTCAGAACAAGTGCCCTGTGAATTTACCTGCTTCATTTTTACATACTTTCATGGGATCTGGCAAGTTGTATGCACTACAAGTTTTTGATAAATGAATAATTTCATTCAGTTTTCATAAAACAGCAGGACTAGTTAAGACTCCAAGCTATTGGCCACTTTGAACATTTAGTCATGTGTACAAACCTGAGTTAGGCCAAAAGTTATGGCTTGAATGTTCTATTTCCTAAGAATATAGATGCCATTATGCAAAATTGGGACAATTTGATTCACTGTATCACTTTACAGAATTTTTCATAAATTATTGTGGGTGAATTAGTCATTTTATTAGTGAGGCACATAAAACAAGGGTTGTTTTGAGTTCTTTAAGGATTGTCTCCTTACTCATTGAGTTTTCCTGGCATAAGCACATTAGTCACTAATGTAATCATTTTCATTTTGCTCTATTTTTTTAACCTACTTTTACTGTCATATGCCTGTATATCACATTGTTGTTGTGTTTGTAGTAACTATTATAGTAAAGACAACCACTATACATTTGTATCTAATGTCCATTTTATATTAAATGAGTTTGAAAATCCTTATGGAAAAGATCTTTCTTAGTGCTTTTTGGAAATAAATACATAATTGGTTTAAAGGAATCTTCCTATCAAGAATTCTTTGAGGAACTATATGTATGTGTGTGTATTTTCTTTCTTATTTTTTAAATAAATGAGGTAGTGTTTCTTCTAAAGATCTGGGGACAGGGAATAGAAAGAGCTTGGCCTTTATTTTGTTTTTCCTAGGGAAGAAGGTTTGCCTTAATACTGCCTTATGATGTTGATGGTAGTAAGTTATTGCTGAGTAAAGGATAGGTGTAAAATGTGCATGGACTTGAATGCTTGGCTTTTATTAATATGACACTAAATTCTTTCATTTTGTTGATGCTACATGGGATTGTAACTCAGACATAAATGATCACAAAGGTTAATTTTTGAGGGACAAAATAGAATCTCATATCCCATTTGCTTTGGTGCATCTATTACAAAGCCAGATGTTAAGAACAGATGTCAATGAGCTATTTTTCATACGCCGTGGTTTACTGTTATGAACTCTCCATTTATCACCTCAGATGGGAACAGTTAATTTGACAGTGAATGTTTTGGTTATCAGCCAATTTCAGCATGAGTCCTTGGTTTTCTCTATTATGGCAAATGAATATGAATCCAGTGTTGGCAGAGCAATAGCGTAACTGTTATAAATGAAATACAGAATGGCTAATCCAATTGTAAATTCCAACTAGCCAAAAGTCAGACTCTTACACTGATGTACGTCATATTGAGTTTTGCTTCTTTCTTGTATGTGATTGTAACAAAATGTTCATTAAAAAATATATTTGGCAATGTCTGTATTAAATATGTTTTTAGAGTTGGTTTCAAAATTTTGCCCTACCATAGAATAATTTTCATATGTGCAAAATCCCGTATTTCAAATTGTCTATTAGCTATGTTGATATAATGAATATTTAAAAGCAGCAACTTAATATATTCCACTAGGAAACTTAAATAACAGACAAGATTGAAGAATAATACTAATTTTAAATGTGTGTTTGGACAATACTTGGAAGATTAAACAATCACTTTAGCATATATTATATCTTTATATTTTCACATCAACTTTGTGAAATAGATCACTATTTTTATTATGCTCACGGCTATTAAGAAATAGAGGTGGGACTTAAAGGTTTTTCTCTTTCTATTTTCTATTCTAATTTTCTTTCTACTACATTCGACTTCCTCTCATTCAAGTGAGAACTCAAAAAATAATAGTTTCTTTAATCCAGAGGTTGAAAATGGGTCAAGTTCTGCCCTAGGAGATCTGATCATGTTGCAAACAATTTAAGCCCCTTTTCAAATCTTTACATAAACTGATGACTTAGATAAGTACAATAGAAATTTGTTTAAGTGGTTTGTCCTTAAACAACTGCTGGATTAACTGAAGTCCTCCATTTTTTCTGCAAGCGTACTGATTAGATCCCACAGCACATTAAAATTCTCTTTGCATTCTGCTTCTACCATTTAATTTCATGCTAAGTATGTATGGTAAGTATTTAATTGTATGCTAAGTATGAGTCAGTAGTGTATTTTCAAAACTCTATACAAGTTATATCTGTTGTATGACTGAAATTTAATTGGATATTGCATAAATCAGTGAAAGATGAAAGCAAACAGAAAAAGAATTATATCTAAAAAAAAAATAAGTGGCATTGTTTGGAAAATTTAGATGCAGGTTAGTTGCAATAAAATTAACTGAAAACTTACAGAATTGTTGGGGGAGGAAGACTATAAAGCTCTAGAAGTCTTCTGCATTCAAATTGCCTTAAAATTATTTTTTAATTTCTAGTTTTCTTTGAAGAAATTCAAACTGCCAGTAATGAACGTTGAACTTGCCTATAGTTCAGGCGAGAAAAATGATGAGAAATTCAAATGGTAGGCCCATTCTTCAAGAAATGTCCTTATACATAAATGGAAAATGAGCAAGCATTTCTATGTTTTAAGTTAAAATTAAACATTTAAGTTATGATTACATCACTTTTTTATGATTTCTAGATTTAACTTCCTTTTACAATGATCTTACCAATGACTGATCTTAAATGTGCCAGATATGAAGGGATTCTGTTGTTTCTAAATATCTAAATATTAACTATTTAAATATCTACTGCCTTATCTGGTGACCAAGTCACAGTGATGGTTGTTCATAGGGCCCCAGAGGAGACAATGAAAGGTTTTAGATCTATCATGTGAAATCTGCCAAATGTGGAATCTGAATTGCCCATGGTAGCAAGGGAGGGTGAGAAACTTCTGTATGATGAGAAATTCATAACAGTACCACACAGCAAATATAAACAATGAGTTTTTCAGGGATCTGGCCCACATCACTAAACTATAAACAATTTCTTTTTAACCTTTTTTAGGCTACTAGGCTGAACAAACATTGGTTAGGATAAATGAGACAACTACAAAATTATTTTCTACACCCTTTCAATATAAAACCTAAATGCAAACACAAAGTTACTTCATCCCAATTCTGGTTGAATCTCCTAGAACACCTAATGCTCAATTATATAACTAAAACTTCTCTTTTAGTCTTTCTAAAACCTAGACATATTCCAGAGAAATATTTATTTTCACACATAGATATTAATGACAATTACTAGAGGGGGTAAAAATTCAGATTATTTTGTTAATTTAAATTTGGCTTTCTTAAAATTCCATAATTCTATTTTGTTATCCAGATAAATATGATCCTCTAAGGGAAAACACATAACAAAATATAATACCTATCAGTTCTTGGGTTTTGTTTTTTCATCTGCAGTCCTGCAAAACACATTCCATTTCCATCCACAATTTGATTTCCTAAAGTTGTCTTAAGAATTTTATCTGCATGAAATTTTCAGGAACTACAAAGTAACTGGAAATTTCTCCAAAGATATTACGGCTAAATTACCAAGAAAAATCTTACTTGCTTGGAATTTCAAAATGATTTGGAAAAGCAGCCAAAATCTTCTTTGTCATCAAATCTCTGTTTACAAAGCATAGCTAGACACCTTACTGCCTTTTTTGTGCTTTAAATTCTTCACTTCTGACAAAAAAATCGAGTTATGCACATGTCTTGTGCATAACTAATAAGGACAGATTGACTGAATTGACTCAGGATGAGGAAGGTATTGCCAGGGAAGGCAGTAGATATTTAAATAGTTAATTTTAGAGATTTAGAAACAACAGAATCTCTTCATATCTGGCACATTTAAGATCAGTTATGGGTAAGATCATTGTAAAAAGAAGTTAAATCTAGAAATCATAAAAAAGTGATGTAATCTTAACTTAAATGTTTAATTTTAACTTAAAATGTAGAAATGCTTGCTCATTTTCCGTTTATGTATAAGGATATTTCTTGAATGTATAAGGACATTTCTTTTCATCAGAAAAAAACTGTTTATTTTTTAGAATTTTCTTGCTATTTATTTGTCTACTAATTTTATCAAAATGTTCAAACTTATTGTATATGTAAATGAAACCTGAATTCATAGAGTGGATTCAGTTTTTCACGCAATAATTTCTGATGACCTACCACGTACCTTTGAAATTGTACGAAAACTACATATAATAACTTAGAAAATTTTTGTTGGATAATTGGGTCAATAAGGGACAAAATATGCTTTCCTTTGGCTTTATCATTAAATTGTCATACAATTTCTGGGAAACAGTTTAGATTCATTTAATTTAAATTGAACAGGAAAATTATTTTTTGGATAGTATATGTCTCTTCTTTTGAATTATTTCTGTTATTTTATTAGAGTGCTATAGACTCATGGGTTCAATTGCTATCTTAACTGGAAATCTCTATTGGGTGTTTTGTGTTCTAGGGACTTGGAATACTTTAAAGGGATACCAGCCAGCTAGAAAATGTATACAGAGCAACCAAGAGGTAGAGAAGTTTGGAGACCAGATTACATGCAATGACCAAAGGAACTGTGCATGTTCATTGTTGCTAAAACTACATATGAGGGCATGCCTTCAAATATGTGGGGGGCTGACATCTAAAGTGAAGAGTAAATTTACTATTTATCGCTCCAAATAGACTGAGCAAAGGATAAGGAAATGTTTAGAGAAACAGATTTCAGTTAAAAACAGAATTCTTAAAATTAGAATGATCTAAAAATTGGAGAAAAACTTTCATGCAATTGTGATTTACTTTGTTTTCTAAGAACATACTATGTATAATTTCCATTATTTTAATTTTGTTAAAGTGTGTCTTATGGCCCAGAATGTGATCTTTCTTGGCGAAGAATTCATGTAAGCTTGAGAAGAATCTATAGTCTGCTGTTAATGGATGGACTATTCCATAAATGGCAATTAAACCAAGTTAATTATAATGATGTTCAGATCCTGTATATTCTTACTGATTTTCTGCCTATTTGGTCTATCAATTACTAACAGAGGGACATTGAAGTCTTTGACTATAATAGTGAATTTGTCTATTTCTCATTTTAGTGCTGTAATTTTTTGACATATATTTTGTTGCTCAGTAAATACCTAATATTTGCTCATTAAATAGGAGTATTAGTACTGGTTAGATGTATGCAGGTTGGGGTTGTTATTATTAGGTTTGGGGAGAACAACTTAAGATGGTGCCACCCAAAGATACTCAAAATGGTGGTTCCTGCCCTACGGGACTTCCCCGTAAAATAAAAAACAAAGAAACTCATAACCGCAGCAGAACTCCATGCCATTTGTCCCCTCTGAAACCCTACTTTATACACTAAGGGAACCAATAATTACAAACCTAAAAATCACCTAATTAACATAAATATTCAACTCTCATTGGATATTTCCTTTAACTCTCATTAACATAAGCTATGCCAATCAGAACAACACAACTCACCAGAAGAAGAAATATAAACCCAACCCTGCAGGGGAGGGTAGGCTATGTCTGGTACCTATGCCTCCCTGTGCTGCCTGCACAGGGTCCCATGCAGCTGCCTACGCAAATAAAACCTTCCAAGCCTGATTTCTCTTCTCTGTACCAGTTTTTACTAATCGCCAACCTTTCAGTTATGTCTTCTTGCTAAATTGACACATTTGTCACTATGTCATCCCTGTCTTTACTTCTGATTATCTTCCTTGTTTTGAAGTAAGCTTTGTCTGAAATTAATATGAGGATGCTTCCAAAAGGTCTTAGAAAAATAAAATTAAAAGGTAATACAAATCTTTCTATGAACTTTTGGAAGTACCCTTACGTAGTTACTACAGGTTTCTTTTGATTTGCATCATTGTACATCTTTCTTCATCCATTTACTTTGAACTTATTTAAGGAGGGTTTCTTGTAGGCAACATATGGTTGGGTCTTGCCTTTTAATTCATTGTGACAACCTCTGTGTTTTAATTGGTAAATATAGAACATTCACATTTAAAATGATTATTGATACAGTTTTATTGGTATCTACCATGTTTGTGTTTTCTATTCATTGAATGTGTTCTTTGTTTCTTTTCCTATTCACTTTTTTTGTGAGGATTGTATTTTTTTATTGAAACATATATGATCGTATGTGTGAGGTAGAGAGTTGACTGTCAGGATAGTTGGTATATTTGTCATTATAAAATGTATTCATTCTTTGTGTCCATTAATCAATTTCTTCCTAACCCTCCTCCCTGTCTCCCCTCTCCCCCTCTAGTAATCAGTTAGGAGAACCCGATAAGGAGTTCTGTTCTCTCCTTCTGCAAGTTCAATCTGTCATTGCATTTCTTATTTGTCTGTTTGCTTTTCTTTCTTTCCTCCTGTTTTCTTTGGTTTTAATTGAACACCTTATATAATTCCATTTAATTTTATCACTTCTCATATATAAATTATACTTAAAATCTTTTTTTAGTAGTTCCCCTAGAATTTACAATATGCTCTTTAAACTAATCTAAGACAACCTCCAAATAATCCTATACCACTTCCATGTACTGCAGGTACCTTACAAAAGTGTATTTCCAATTCTACTCTCTTGTGACATTGCTGTCAGTCATTTCATTTATTCATATGTCAGCTATATCACCCAATACATTGTTGCTACTTTTTTTACTTTAAACAATTATCTTTTTGATTAATTAAGCATAAGAAAAATGAAAGACTTTATATTACCTTCACCATTTCTGTTCTGATGCTTTTCATTTCTTTATGTAGATCTGAGTTCCTCTATCATTTTTGTTCCCTCTAAATGTATTTTTGCTCACATTCTTCAAGTGTAGTTCTGCCGATGATGAATTCCCTTAATTTCTTTGTTCAGAAAGTCTTTTTTCTTCAGTTTTAAAGGATACATTTCCTGGATATAGAATGCTAGGTTTTCTTTCAACGCTTTAAAGATTTCTTTCTGGCCTCTTCTTGTTTCATGCTTATGAGAAGTACACTCTAATTCCTGTCCTATTGCTCGGTAGGGAAGGTGTTTGGTTTCATGTCCCCATCTCTGGCTTTTCTCAAGTTTTTTTGTTTGTTTGTTTGTTGTTGTTGTTTTTTTTGTCTTTGCCTTACTGATGTTTGAATATATATGCCTTGTTTTCTGGGAGGATGGAGTGTGGGGAGGGGATCCCTGATTTTCCTGGATCTGTGGTTTTGTGCCTATCACCAAATTTTAAAATTCTCTCACAGTTTCCATCGCTCTGCTTACATTAACCATCTGTTATTTTATATTGTCTACTTTTTTCATTAGTCATTAACATACTAATCACAGTTATTTTAAATGCCCTCTCTGATAATTCCAACATCTGTGTCATTTTCTGAGTCTATTTCTGATGATTCTTTTTCTCTTCAAGCTGTGTTTTTACTTGCATTTTGTCATGTCTTGCAATATTTTGTTAAAAACCAGACATGTTTTATCAGACAATAACCACTGAGGTAAATAGGCCTTTAGTGTGGGGATTTACATTACTCTAGCTTGGAGTTATATTATGTTTAATGTTTGCTGTAGCTATAGGTGGTCGAGGTCCTTGTTTTTTTCTTAGCTCTTAACTTTGGGCTGACTTAAGTGTTCTTCATCACTGTGATTTTAGTCCTTCAACTCTAATCCACTGTTCGTATACTAGAGTCCTGTTATGGTGTAAGGTTTGGGGAAATGGGAGCATTCTATAATCTTCTCATTATATCTCACTGTTTTAGTATTCCTGTGTCTCTGACCATGACCTTGACAAGTGTTTTTCCAGGGATATAGCTTTTTGTTCCTGTGACCACCTGCTCCCTTTTCTGACTTTAGTATTTCTAATCTATTTTGTTGAAACCACAGTCCTTATTGTTTCTTTTCCTTCTGTTTTCTTTTTATGTTTCCTTTAGGTAAATCAGCAAGGCTGGAGATGGCTAGAGTGGGGGATGTCTTTCCTCCACCTGGGTAAAAGCTCCAGCACAGTCTTTTTCTTTGGAGATCAGGCCTTTGTTATGGAGAAAGTTCTGGGCATTCGCAATGATTATTCTTCTACCACTGCTAGAGCTACAAGAGCTCTTCAGATATTCACCTGGTTGGGTTCTTGGGGTATAGCCAACAAAATTGTGGGAGCCTCTGTGAGCCTACCATCCCTATGAGCTTTTCACTTTCCAGCTAGTCCACACTTGGCCTCCAGCAGCTCATCAAAATTACCAGGTAAGTATTCCTTTTCACAGCTCCAGTGATTTCCATTCCAGGTATGTCAATCTAGGCTGTATCTTTCTGGATAAGCCTTTCTCTCTAGATTTAGGGGTGGCAGCTAGCCCTACAACCTCAATTCTACATTTTATGTCTGCTTTTGTTACCAAATGCCTTGCCACGTTTATTATCATCAGTCTACAGGTTAGTATCCAGCTATTTGTGGATGTCCAATTTGGCATAGGAAGTAATTATTATACGAATAAGGAGCAGGCTGTTAAATTACAGAAGGTCCCATGATCCATTCATTTATTTATTTTTTCATAAACCTATGGTTAAGTTTAGCTATCTATTTTAATAATTTATATTTTAAGAGCAGGTCACTGTGCTACTGAAGTTTAAATTACTAATTGACTGTGAATAAGTCATTTAATCTTTTGCTACTGTGAGGGCTTGCTCCTATTCAAGGAGGAACAGCAACACTGAACCTAATCTGCAAACCAAGAAGAACATACGGCCTGTATCTTTTTCTTAATTCTGTCAAATTGATCGCACTTCTTTACAGTTGAAAGGAGCTGACATATTTGTAGTGTATCCTCCAAATATCACACTCAGCTAAGAACAATGTACATCTCTTGGGTTTTTCAGTGATTAGGCATTCTTATTTACTTTAATATTTTTGGCTTCTCCATATCAACTACATACAAGCCTGGGAAAAGAGGAATTCACGGTTTTATGAAGGAAATGCTCAGTTGTGTTGCCAACTCTGCTGAAGAACACACTTTCTTTTTCCCAGCTGTATACAACACATACTTTTTTTCTTACAGTATACAAATAGTGATTTTTCATCACTCTCTATTCAGACAAACTAAACTGTTGCTCAATTTTGCTGGGTCAAGGACCACAGTTGCATGATATTTGCCAAGTCTTTTTTGCACTGACAAAACACTTCCTTATATTTCCATCTACAACAAAAATTCTTAAGAGAATTTTTTTAAATCGCTCTATAAAATCTGGTAGTGGTGTTTTATTTTTTAATTAATTGTTCAGAGCAGTTTTTATAGCTCTAAAGGATGGATGCATTCTCATACGTTATGAAAGAGCAGATTTCAAAATGAGTCTCCAGGTTTCCTAGTGTTGTTGGGAAGTACGTCAGGGCTGCTACATGGGGCAGGGAAACAACTGTGGAAGGGGTGGATAATGAGTGTCAGAGTTATAGGTTTTCCACTCCCACCCAAACCTTAGTAAGAGCTCTTCATGGTACTTTGTTTTGTCATTAGGAAAACAAAGATTCTGCTGCTAAAATAGCAACACAAATTTGAAGGTCCCCACTTCTTTTGCAGGTAATATTTTCCACAACAATGTTTTTAAAAGAATGGATGCTGGGGTGTACTGTGTCAGAAAACATCATAAAAGCAGGGATGATGACTTAATTATAGACGTTTAGAGTTTTTTATATGAAATGCAAATTTAAGGAAAGTGATAAGGCTGAGAGTTCACAAAAGGAGCGGATTATTTCTTGTATGTCATGTGTGTGAGAATGTAAGAACATCAGAAATTCTTTTTTGGAAGGCAGTCTGTGCACATCCAATTAATCATTATTTTCAAAAGTGGTTGTCCAAAAGGTACAGATATCTTATATAGCCAGTCACCCATAGCTGGTCCCTTGACAGCTGAAAGACTGTTAGCCTCCCAATATACAGAATAATGCCAAAATTCCATCTGAAATTACTAAAACTTGAAGTAATCATTGACTTACAATAAGGTGAAGTAAAGACATTCCAAAAAATAATTTTAGTTATATACTTGTAAAGTTATACAAGAAATGTTACTTGCTAGCAAATTGTATTGTAGAAGTACAGATAGAAAGTCCATAAAAATCTAATGCGAATTGTTTTCCTTTGCTTTTCTTTTTCACTTCAAAAATCCCTTTGTCAGATTTCAACCTTTAACCTTAAACTTCATTTGACTGTGAGGCCTGCCAAATTCTCTTCAAGACAACAGCATATAGATACAACGGGAAGTATAAATTATTATCGTTAATAATCCATCCTTTTCTTCCCCCACCTCATTTAAACTAATGAACCATATGTTGCCATTTTCTTTCAACTGTATCCAAGAACATTTCAGAGCAAAAGAGGAGAGGAGGTTGTAAAATATCATAGGACTGCAACCTCACATTTATTTGCCAATTAATAATAAAAAAAAATGATAGCTGTGATACTTTTCATCTGCCTCAATAGAAATAATTCTTAATTAAAATAATTAAGTTTTTATTATTTAAGATTGTAAAGTAGAAAAATATTTTTGAGAATGTTTCAAGGATTTCTAAAATTTGAAGGTGTTGCAATGGATGAACATAAACAAAACTTATAGTTTATACTTTATAGTGTTCTTGAGGCTTTTTTCTTTTATTACTCAAATTAATTGACTAAGTTTTTATTTGTGTCTGAAAATCTTAAATTTCTTACCTCCGTTGCATGTGTGTAGACAGCATTGGATGAGCTAAAAATTCTTTCCAGGTAGGAGGGAAAATTAAAATAAAGGGATCATAACCATTGGATGTAGATCATTTTCAGGATGCAACAAGTAATTGAAAGAAACTGAGATGAAGTTTATAGTAGTAGAATAAGTAGAATAGAGCTTGATATAGGGCTTTTGAATATTTCAAATTGCATATGTCTGAAGGATGGGGAGAAACAAAATAATCTCTTAAGGACCTTGGCAAACACACATCGAAAGCTGGTTGAGGCACAAAACTTAGGTTCATAAAACTACACAAGGGTAAGCAGAAAGAGGTGGTGCTCAGTACATTATGTCAGTGACCTAGCCCATCCATGAATTCAAGCCTGGGTGGTCCTAGGCCTTAGAGCCATATAGCTGGGTGAGATACTTTGGAAAAATATGGAATGAGGTAGGGAAAGTTGTTCCTCAAAGAATGCAGGAATGTTATCATTTGAGGTAAGAGATGGATTAGAAGTAGGCAAAAACCAAAAAATATTCACAGCAAAAACAAAATAAGTTTTTAATGTACTCAGTACACAAAAGCAAAAAAGATTGTAATGTTTTGAGTATGTAAATATAAAGCAGGAAAGGGAGTAGGAGGAACAAAACCACCAAACTTTATTTCAAAGGCAAATAAAACTTTTATTATTGATGTGAATCAGATTGATATGGATTTAAGAATTATTTTAAAAATTTCAGTCATTGGCAACTAAATTTACAAGATTAATTGCTATCTTTCAAACTAATGAAGCATGATCTACATGGACTATTACATTCTATTAATTCTTTGCTGTCCAATGTTGATTATGATGATATGATGATACAGTACTTTATGTTGCTATAATACTGACATGAAAACTATATATTACCAAGCAATATAAGAATTGAGGAAATTTTAATAGTGTTATGGAGTATACAAATTTCATGACTTCTCTTCGGGAATGGTATCTGATGCAGGTCATATTCAATATGAAAACTTCAACCTCTAAAACACCATCTCCTGCTGCAGAGCACAGCTCAGAGAGAAATACAAAGAAATGTACCCAGAGGTGGGAAGATCTACCAGAACTAAACCCACTTTGGAAAAGCAATTTGTAAGGAAAATAGAGTCAGTATAGTCAGGTCCCCTCACCTCATATCCGGCTGGGTATGATTCAGCACATCTGTTGTAAACAAGTTATATAAGAGTGGTGTAACTGCACATGCACACCCATATACTTCTTGGCTCATTGCCATTGTTGTGTTGTACTTTTGGTATAAGAGACTGCAGCTCTGAACCACTAGGCCGGCAGAGCTTGTGTAGGAATAAAGCATGTCTATCTGTTATCAGCTGCCAGAATCTTTTTTCAACTACCTGACTCATGACCTGCACAGGATGGGGCACAGGGGTCTGTGATCCAGACCGACACAGCTGAAGCCAGGATTGCAGAGAGTGCTCAAAATAAGATGAAGGTGGTGGTGGGAAGGGGAGGATTCTTATAAACATTGTGCTTACAATAAACTTAAAACAATTGCAAGCAGAGAGATTTTTATTTTTCTGTGTTATTATTAAAAATCTTCATGTACAGACATTTTCTTTCAATTCTTAGATGACTGGTTCATGTTATGAGTTGAATTGTGCTTCCCCAAAACTGGTATGTTTAAGTCTTAGCCCCCTACCTCAAATGTGACCTTATTTGAAGATAGAGTCTTTAAAGATGTAATCAAATTAAAGTGAGATCATTAGAGTAGGTCCTATCCAGTATGGCCATTGTCCTTATAAATAGGGGAAATTTGGACAAGAGACACACATACAGGGAAGACAATGTGAAGAGACACAGAAAGAAGACAGTTGTCTACAAGTGGGGGAGAGAGGGCTGGAACAGATAACTTACCTCACAGCCTTCAGAAGGAATCAACCCAGACAACACTTTGATTTTGGAATTCTTACTTCTAGAACAGTGAGACAATAAATTTCTGTTGTTTAAACTACCTAGTCCTTGGTGCTTTATTATGGCAGCCCTAGCAAATTAATATTAACTTTGAATGGAGTAGAATGGGATAGAATATGAGATTGTATCAATAGACAAACAAGAACAAATAAAGTCAATGAAAGAAGGAAGTCTAAATTAGGAGAGAACATTTCCTCCAGCCACACAAGTACTTTTTCTCAAAAGAATAATTAGGAGTTGATATCAGATTGAATTGTATACTCTTGTGTACAGCGATATCTACAATTTATTGTATTTGGTAGTAGTCTAGTAAATGACACATATTCACATTATGTATGTTGATTAATATTCAAAATAACTTATTTCATGATCTTTATAAATATTGAATTAAAAGACCGTCTTTAATATGGGGATGAGTTAAAAATATATGTTCCTTGAGAAATATGTCTCTGGCATTCTATTTCATTTGGGAAATACAAAGACAGACACAGTCCATGTCATTATGATTTTAGTGTTGTTACCAACAAATACGAGGGTTCTTCAAAAGGTTCATGAAAAATTCATATTATGTTTTAATTCTATTTTTCCACAAACTCTTTGGTGTACTCTTGTACCTAAATGAGCTGAGCCAGTTAGCACCACTCTCACAAATTCCAACTTTATTTTCTCTTTGAATAAGGCTAAAACTTAATTATTTGCACATTCAACTTAAATTAAGTTTTTCTTTTAGTTAAAGTTTCTGAACTCTATAATGTGTAGTGTAAAAATAACATAAAACAAAATAGAGATTCTAATTTTTTAGTTTGAGTTTACTACATAATTACCAATTCTTAAACACAGGCTAAGAGTATAATCTAATCTATAGCATTTATTCAGAGTTTTACAAAGGAAGAACTAACACTTCTTTTGGTTTTGTTTGTTTCACATATATTTTTTAATGTAAGAAGATAAGCAAAATTTTCCTAAATAAAAAAGGACTGATTTTTTGAGGTGTTTGATAACAATTTGTGATTCTTTTCAATTACATACAAGGATTTGTTTCCAATTTAACCATAGCATGCTAACTTAGATAAATATAAAAATCTCTACATTATGCATCTTATTTTGTTGGTGTTCCATTCTCTTTCTAAAAGTTAACATTTTTCACCCTTTAATTTTCAGAATCTTGTTGCTTTTTGTTGCTTAGCCCCCCATGGATTTGTCACCCCACTTCCCCTGGGTGACGGAGATGAAAGGATTACTCAAAGCCCGTCTCTTTTGAGCAGTGAGAGACCCCGAAGTGGTTAATCTTCCCAGGACCCTCCAGTGAGAGGCATCCCTTCCTTGGGAAATTAACCCCAAATTGGGGTTCTCTTCCTGCATTTATTTTCCAGACCGGGAAGTTACAGGAAGAGAACATAGGTGGGATTATAGTTTAACAATATAGGCTGGTAACTTTCAGTGAAACAAGTCAGATGACATTCCATTAGACAATTAAGTGATCTTACAGCAATTTCTCAGTATCTTTACATAACAATCAGTAACTAGTCTGTCCTTGAGCCAGCAACCTTGCTGTGCCACAAATCATTATCTTACACCAGAGACTTTATAGCCTGAGGAAAATTTCCAGTCCTCTGCAAGGTCAATATTTGAAACTGCAAGGCTTTGGAAAACAAAGCCCTGTGAAGTATATATGCTTTATAGTGTATTTCATGGAATCTCATTAGTTTGTTAAAAAATTGGTTGGACCAAATTAATTTTTATGTAATTTATTAAGGCAAAAAATTAATCAATATGAAAAATTGTCAATTCATATGCTTTTTAAAAAAAAACTGGAAAATAAAATCAAACAATGTTGTATATTTAGAAATTCTAAGAGTCAGCAAGCCACATTTTATTTTACTATTGTCAGCTTATGACTTTGAAAATAGATAATATATAG
Source organism: Cynocephalus volans (assembly GCF_027409185.1). Classification (NCBI taxonomy): domain Eukaryota; kingdom Metazoa; phylum Chordata; class Mammalia; order Dermoptera; family Cynocephalidae; genus Cynocephalus; species Cynocephalus volans. Next base: position 111,324,333 of record NC_084468.1, on the reverse strand, counting down.
CTTAATTATTTGAAGAAGTTCTTAACTTTGCCATATACATTATAAAAAATCAGGGTAGAGTGTGTATACACGTTAACCAAGTTTTTAGGGTTATTTGTTAATGAGGCCTGCTTAAAGAGGCCTCTTTTCTAAGATGCTTACATTTGTAATTCATTATTTTTTAATTAAACTAAATCAGGCACATCTGCGTATAGTATGTGATGAAAATTCCATTTCATAACCCAGCCATTGTACTGCTGACACTAAGTGAAAAGTGTGCACAATATAATGCCCCCCTCCAAAAAATCCCCAAAATATCAATTATGTGATCTGGAAACTGTTTTACCGATGAGCTAGAGGCTGACTTCTACACTTAGTTTGAAAAAAAAAAATCACACTTTACCTTTTCACAAAGTTTTAATGTTAAAAACTGCCAGGGAGTGTTCTACAGGAGTAAAAGTCATTGCATGAATGTTTAATTTTATATCAATTCAACTTGCATCTACATTAGTAGGACTGTTATTCCACTCTTTCTAGTCGGTTCACTATAGTTTAAATATAACTGTAAGTATTGAGCTTATGCTAGAGAATTACAATTTACAGGCAGGTTTATTTAAGGAGAAGATTTTTCTGGAGTAGGAAAAAAATTCAGTAAAATCTATAGCCTGTAAATAAAACTACTAAATAGGCTAAATAGGCTAAAATCTCAAATCATCTTTGTCTTCAGTACTCTCTACTTTTCTTTTTCTGATTCAGATTGCATGTAAAAATCAGAAGAAGCAGTTGGAAGATGAAAATTTAGTAATTGGAAAATCAACATTATGCCAAGAGTATTGTTGATTTTTTCCATCCTCCATTCATTTTCACTGACTGAAACATTAGGTGACAGTTGGCAGTGTTTGTAAGTAGTTCTTTTCAATCTGCTTCTATTTTTAGAAGTTGTTTCCATGTGTTTTATTGTTGTTGTTGCTATTCTCCTTATATTAGCTCTTCTGGAATTGTAAAAAAACTGGGATTTTTAATAATCTTCATTCTTTATTTTCTTTCTACTGAATTAAGAGCTAGAAACAATTTAGTTCAGTTATTAATAGGTTTATTTCTCATTGTCGACACATTTTAAAAAATAGAATTGACATATAAATAAAATATTTCATTGGGTTATTTTACACAGTTTGCACAAGCCAGCTGCTGAATTCTGTATCTCTCTATTTCTTCATTTTAAAATGTTTATTTGACCAAAACCAGAAAATCGGATGAAATTGTCCTAGAGCATTTCTATTGCTGAGTGTGTAAAAAGGATGTTTGATCTGGTTAGAGCAAAGTCTGAATAAATCTTAAAGTTGAAAACAAAAGTGGCAAATTTAGATAGCCTGGGTTCAAGTCCAGACATTTAAAATTACTAGCTTTGTAAACCTGGATAAAGTTCATAATCTTTCTAACCCTCAGTGTTCTGATGTAGAATATGGGAAAAATAATAGTGCCAAACTCACAGTTCATTGTGAAGACAAGTTGTGATCTCTACAAAATAACAAAGTACCTGACAATTTTTCAGCTTTCAATAAAAGTTGGTTATTTTTATTTTTTGTGTCTTCAGTGTTTTACTTAAATGATAATTCAGTTTGTAACATCTTTGTAAATGTAGAAAACTCCCCACACTCATGCTCTACACTGTAGAACTGATTTTGTTTTCACTTTGTAACTAGCCCTTAATGATTAACCAAGATTGTGTTGAAAGCAGCTATCCATCAGGCTTGAAGACCCTACATCCTGTCTTGCCTAATACATCTCTCAAAGCTGGAAGCAGTTGTTGATTATGCTTGAAGACTGTACATCCTGTTTCACCAATACATTTACCTATATAAACCCCTGTCCTCAGTTGATCAGTGAGGCAGTTGGGACTTTACCCTCTTTCTCCTGGTCAATGTGTCCTAAAATAAAAAAGCTTTTCCTTTAATTTCTGTATGGTGGGGGTGACTGGCGATCCTATATTGGTGAGCACTGGGACCCCCACAGGTCAGGTATTCCCCCAACTAAGTCAGCTTCTCACATGTTGGCTGATGGTGAAGAGGACTCTCATGGGACTAGTTTGCTACCATCTTTACAGATTGGCTTTAAAATATTATTTATGTTACCTCCTACCCCCCATTGCTGCATGCATTATTTTACCTAACAGAAGCAAAACATAGAGATGCTGTTTCATTCATAGATCAGACAATACTGTGACTTTTTTACTTTTGGGTAGCCTAGGAGTTTTCTCAGGAAGTATTGGCAAACTTTAGGGTGTGCATAGGCTTACTCTCATCGAAATATCAAAATAATCTTTAATGAATGAGAACTTACAAGAAAAGTTCTATTGTAGAATATCTATTTAGTACAATAGCACTCTTTGCTAAAGATTGATTAAAATGGATTGCCTTTTTCTCTCCATGTTAAATACAAATAATTTTGGAGTTATAATTTCATTTTGTTTTCACACTTATTTCCGTGATGATTTTGTTATATTTCATTTCATGTTAAATGAATAAGTTTATTCAATTAGCTAGTATATTTTCAGAATTACTTTGTCTCAGTGATTCTGTATGTTCCATATTCAATGATATAAATTAAATAATAAAGCATTTTTATTTAAATTTTTGCAATTGTTTTATTTCACAAGGCATGTTTTACAAATTTATTTTTACCATATTTCAGAAAAGAATGAGTTACAAGATCAGAACAATTTTTTGTCATTTTTAAGAATAAATTTTAAGTGTTAAAGAAAATAAATAGAATACAGGAAAGCATAGTATTCACAAAGATTATACATCGTGATCAAGTGGGATTCATTCCAGGAATGCCAGGATGGTTCAACATATGTAAAACATAAATGTTACAGACCACATCAATAAAATCAAGAACTGAAATGAATTATAATCTCAATAGACACAGAAAAATATCTGACAAAATTCAACATTCTTTCATGATAAAAACACTCAGAAATTAGGTATAGAAGCAAGGTATCTCAACACAATAAAATCCATATATGAGAAACCTACTGCCAATATCATTCTGGATGGGGAAAAGGATGATACTGGCAGGAACAAAACAAGTATGCCCACTCTCACCACTCCTACTTGACATAGCATTAGAAGTACTTGCCAGAGCAATTAAGAAAGAGAAAGAAATAAAGAGTATCCAGATAAGAAAAGATGATGTCAAACCACCCCCCTTTGTAGATGACATGATTCTATATATAGAAAACCCAAGAAACTCTGCCAAAAACTCTTAGAGCTACTAAACAAATTCAGTAAGGTTGCAGGATACAAAATCAATATACAAAAATCAGTAGCATTTTTATACTCAGAAAACAAACTAGAAGAAAAAGAAATCAAGAAAGCAAGCCCATTTACAATAGTCACCTAACAAACGAACAAACAAAAAACTTGGAATATACCAAGGACGTGAAAGATCACTGCAATGAGAACTACAAATCACTGCTGAAAGAAATTAAAGAGGACACTAAAACATGGATGGAAAGACATTCCTTGTTCACGGATTTGAGAATAAACACAGTGAACATGTCCATACTACCTATAGCTATCTACAGATTCAATGAGATCCCCATCAGAATACCAATGACATTCTTCATGGAAGTAGAAAAAACAATCCTAGCATTCATATGGAGCAACAAAATACCCTGAATAGCAAAAGGAATCCTGAGCAAAAAAAGTAAAGCTGGAGGCATTAGATTTCCTGACTTCAAACTATATTATAAATCTATAGTAACCAAAACACCATGATATTGGCATAAAAACAGACACGTGGACCAATGGAACAGAACAGAGAACGCAGAAATCAACCTACATATTTATAGCCAACCAATCTTTGACAGGGGCACCAAGAACATATAATGGGGAAAGGAGAGCCTCTTTAATAAATAGAGATGTGAAAACTGGATATCCATATGTAGAAGAATGAAACTTGATCCATACCTCTTGTCATATCGCAAAATCAACTCAAAATAGATTAAAGACCAGAAAACATAGGAGAAATACTCTAGGATGTATGACTGGGCAAAGACCTTATGAATAAAACTGCCAAAGCACAAGCAACAAAAGAAAAAATAACCAAACAAGTGGGATGATATCAAACTATAAAGCTTCTGCACAGCAAAGAAAACAATCAACAGAGTGAAAAGATGACTTACAGAATGGAAGAAAATATTTGCAAACTACATATCTGACAAAGAATTAATATGCAGAATATACAAAAAGCTCCAACAACTTTACATTAAAAAAACCAAATAATACAATTAGAAAATGGACAAAAGAGCTGAATAGACGTTTATCAAAGGAGGACATACAAATGGCCAACAGGTACATGAACAAATGCTCAACATCACGAATCATTAGGAAAATGCAAATCAAAGCCACTTTGACATATTATCTCACCCCTGTTAGACTGGCCATTATAAAAAAAAAAAAAAGAGAGAATAGCAAATGCTAGCTAGGATTGGAGAAAGAGGAACCCTTCTGCACTGTTGGTGAGACTGTAAATTAGTACAGCCATTATGGAAAACAGTATGGAGTTTCCTCAAAAAACTACAGGTAGAACTACCATATGATCCAGCAATCTCACTCCTGGGTATATATACAGAGGACTGGAAATCATCACGTTGAAGGGATGCCTGCACTCTCATGTTTATCACAGCTCTATTTACAATAGCTATGATATGGAATCAAAGTAAATGCCCATCGATGGATGACTGGATAATGAAAATGTGTTATATATACCCAATGGAATACTACTCATCCTTAAAAAAGAATGAAATACTGCCATTCGCAGCAACATGGAAGAGCCTGGAGAAAATTATGCTAAGTGAAACAATCCAGGCGCAGAAAGAGAAACAGCCTGTCCTCACTCACAAGTGGGAGCTGAATCCGTACATAAACAGACAATAAACAGAGAGAGAGAGATAGAGAGATAGAGAGATGAGAGAGAGAAACAACAGTCACAATAATATGTTGAACTTTTAGAAGTAGAGATAAGAACTGGGGTTAGTAGAGGTGGAAAAAGGGAGGAGAGGGGGAGAGAAAGGGGTTAAGGAGAAATTGGTTAAGAGACATAAAAAATGATTATGTATTGTAATCATAAATAAGTTAACTATGTTGATGTGACCATCACAGACTGTACACAGTTATTGAATGTCAACTTTGTACCCCACATATATGTATAATAAATTATCTTTAAAAAATAAAAAAGTAAAAAAATAATGAAAAACAAAGCCAAAATAATAATAATATAATAATAATAATTTTCATTCAAGTATATAAAAAATAATATGACTATGTTTTGTTACCTGGGAATTAAAAAATTCTGGCAAATAAGTATATTTATATAATTATTATTTTTTTCTGGGAGAAAAGTATATTCAGATATATTTCCTTGATATTTACAGATAAGTCCTTTCCAAGGGTCTTTGATAAATCAACTGTCTCTACATCACTGTCTCAGTTCAGTAATGACTTCAATTTTAATACCTATTTCTGTTTAATACCTTAACTTCTAACTATGCCTGAATGACTGAATTAAGAGTTAAGCAAAATTGAAGACTATTAGCTTTAAATGAGACAGGTAGGTAATTTTATTTTGAGAAAAGTTATAATCCCTAATGTAGATATAATTATCATCAACATTTATGAAATATGTAGTGCTGCATCAAAAAATATATATTAAAAGTATTATCAATGAAAAGGAAATAAACATAAAACAATTGTTGAAAGTTTTACATGCCTTCATCATTTGACATTGTTCAATAGATCAATAATACAACAATAACATAGAGGAATTTTGAATGTGATATTTAACAAGGATTAATTCATGTATCAATAACGTTGGTTTTCTGTTTTTCTGTTTCTTCTTGGTAAGACCAGACTTTCTGGCACTAGCAATGGCAAGAAGAGTTTGAGCAATATTTGACCTGGTTTTCTCAACCACAGGCCAACTTATAAGGAACATCAGAACAGTGAACTTTAAAGAAAAATATTTCGTTTATATTTGAGGTTTCCAACATTATTTTATGGGATACATATAGATAATAAAATGAAATGATTACTACAGTGAACCAGATTCACATATTCATTCTCTCACATAGTTCCTTTTTTGTGACAAGAGCAGCTAAAATTTGTTTGCTTAACCAAAATCCCTAATACAGCACAACTTTAGTCTTCATGTCTAGACTTGTTTATACTACTTATCTGCTATTTTGTATCCTTTTAAGCATGTTATATTTATCTTTTAAAAAAATATTATGCACATCTTGATTTATTGATATTGTTCTATGTCTCATTAAAAAGTAGTAATTCTGCAAATAAATAATCCGTCAATGACCAAAAGGTTCCATCCAATTAGAGGCAAAGCATTGGAAGGACTTTGATGAAGTGAAAGACCTGCCTGTTCTCATCATCAAAATGTGGACTGTAGGTTACATATCATGCAGTTATGCTTTCCATTCTCCAGTACATCATATAACCTGTTCTGACATGTCAAAAAGAGCTATTCATTTTAAAGGAAACTTTTTATTAAGGCAAAACATAAATGCAGAAAATATTCTACTGTCCAGAATGATACATTTTCTTAAAGTACACCTGTGATATCAGCACTCTGCTCAAGAAACCTCCTCCAGAAGTCTCTCTGGCGTTCCCTCCTAGAAATACTCACCCCAAAGTTTATACACTATTCTGACTTCTAACACTACAGATTAGTTTTTCCCAAAGCAGCTCTTGATCTAAGTACATTTAATTATTATGACAAGGGGAGTTGTGCTTTAGTAATTAAGTAAAATCTTCTCTAAATTAAAACCAATTTAATTCTGCAAGTAGCTAGCAAATAAGCAAGAACTAGGTTGGAGAATTTGGGGGGAGGATAAATACGTTAAATATATTTATCACGTAACTGAAAGGACTGATGCTACTCTTCACGGGCTTCACTTATGATAATAGAGCCTCAGACCTGGGAATCTGGCCTTTTTGTCCCGTTTGAAGTTTTATCCTCGACCTGCTTTGACATTGGTCCTTGGGAGTTTAAAATAAGCAACTTGAATGCTTAGCTTCAGATAGAGAAGATAGTCTTAAGCAGAATTGTAGAATCTGAATTGTAGCCGCAATTGCTGAAATCTTTTTTTGTCTGGGTTTAACCTTTGTAAATACCATATTCACCTTCACTTTCTCCCAAGGAACATGAATAGCCCTGTATAGGAATTGGTAAATGAGCCATGGAGAATGGGGATGGAATCAAATTGAGTGAGATAATTTCAGCTGCTGGGAACCCTTAATAGGCATGTAAACAAGAAGGGGTTTGTGGTGTGAGAGGCTCTCACAGAGGTGCGTGAGCTCTTCTTATCTCCTCGCTTTGGCTACGTTTGGAGCAGTTCATGTTTAATTTGAAACAGTCTTCTGATGATTCACTTCAATTTGAAACTGTGCTCAGCCCATTATTTTATTATTTTTAGCTTAGAACAAAAGAAAACATTTTGAGATAACAGCCCTTTCAAATTGGGGTGTTGCATAGGACACTTCATATTTTTTCAGAGTATCGCTACAATATTTGGAGATGTAGCTAAAGGTTTAGAGAGATTTCATGTGATGCATTTTTACATGTGTCAGAGATTAAAAAATAAAAAGTAGCAGAATCGCACCTAAAAATTTCTGTAATGCACGTGGCTTTTTTGTTAACAGGACTAGGTCCTGCCTTTGTCTTCCAGATCCCCAATGTAAATGTATCCTCACATTTTGTTTGTTAGAAAAATAAGTGACAATAGACCTTTGATCTTTGCCTCCACGTTTCACTTCCCAAGATTATTTTTCATTCTCCACTACCTTTTTTCTAGAAGACTTCTGAGTGCTTGTACCAAAGGACTGGATCTCCTTTTTGAGACCTGTGATGCTTAGGGCATGGCTGTTTTGATACATAGTTAACAGAGAAGCATTTTAATTATGCAAGCAATTGCAATAGTAACAGTTTTAGAATAAGTAAGGGACATAAAGAAAAATCTGCTATGTTTATGATTAAAATGTTCCCAAATATATTTTAACTATTTAAACATCAACATAAATGTTGAAAAAACCCCACAATTTCTGACAAAGCTTCTTTTTTTTCACAATTAACTGAACACATAAGGAATCATAAGAGAGAGTACTGATTTTCATGTTCTCTCAATTGTTGTATATTCTTTCAAAAAAAAAAAAAAACAAATGTACTTCTTTTTGTTTTTAATGATTTTAAACTTGATGAGATTTAGTTGCAATTTCCCTGTGCTTTCACTACAGACTTAACTATTGCAAACAACTGACAAAATTAAGTTTACCACTCACTTCATTTTTTGTTATCCTCACTCTGCCTTTGACTTTGCTAGTTGCTAAGGAAGAAGTAAGGAAAAAAAACCTAGTTAAATACTGTTAATAAGTTAATCAAATCAAATGTAAAAAATGATAAATACCAAATAATAAAGTAAAATGAAGCAATCTCATTTTTGGACTATTAATTTTGAGTTTTAACAACATAATCCAGTCGGAGTTCATAACCAACAGGAGTGTTCACATCAAGGAAAAGTGGCCTGGGAACCATAAAATGCTTTTTGCAAAGAGGATTCTAACTTTGAATAAGAGCATGGGTTTTGGTCTGTTTTTGGTGTAAATTGTATTCGTTAGATGTTAAACAGTCCCAATGAATCATTGTCACAGCAATAAGTATTTATAAAAGCAACTTTTAATCTACAGCTTCTAGCTGGGGAAAAGAAATTGCATCAGTGGAATTTAATAATTTACTTCTGTTCAGAAAAGGAGGAAAACTAATATTTCTAAGCTTAACATGTTCATTTTTCTCATCAAAAAACATTTTCCCCAAACTAATTACATGCAATAGAAACATGGTAGCATGGTAAAGATGTATCAACAAGATAGTCTTTCCAAAAAAGATAAATTAGTACAGGTAAAATCAGGAGCTAGTAAAGACATTTTTTCTTTTATAACAGGGATGGGCAAACTGCAGTCTGAGGGCCAAATCTGGCCTGCTGCCTATTTTTGTAAATAAAGTTTTGTTGGAACACAGCCATTCCTATTCATCTATGTACTTAATAAGGTTGATTTTATGCTACCACCATAGCAGAGTTAAGGAGTTTTGATAAAGACCATATGGCCTGCAGAGCCCAAAATGACCCTTTGAAAAAAAAGGTTCTCAACCCCTGTTATAGAAATCTCTCACTTCATCTTTGATTACATGAATCACACTTAAGCACTGTGACTGATTCACTATATTTTTATTTCATTTTTAGTACCCAAATGCAAATAAACCCTTAATAATAATAAAAATAATAACTGTCTACATTTATTTATCACTTAGTATATGCCAGGTAATGTATTCAAAATTGTAAGCCAAAAAATCATAGTGTGTGTTCAGTACTTAAATGTTAATTACAAATCTTAAGTAAATTACAAGAGTTTGTAATTAGAGACAAATGTTGACAATACATCAAAAACCTAAAATGAAACTTTCTACAAACAGCTAGTTCTTTAAAGAATTATTTTGTTCCCTCTGTATATTTTGGGGAGAAATAACAGTGTGACTGACTATAGAGTTTTTATTCAGAAACATTTTACTGAAACAGACATGAGCACAAATCAACGTTTGATCAGGAAGAAAAACTCAGACCAGATGACTTGGTTTGTTTTTCTGATATAATAATAAATTATGTTTCTATTAAAATAAATTTAGGCCAAGATTATGGGAAGTATAAGATAATATAAACATAATAAGTTTTGACAGAACAATATTATGGAATATTTAACTAATTTTAACTTCATTTTTCAAGATACAACTAACACTTTCATTATGACAGCTTTTAAAAACTAGTACTCAATATTTATAGAAACTAATCCATGAATGACTTGAAATATTATTTCCATTTATCCTGTATGAGGTTCTTTACATAAAATAAATAGTATAGAGATGTTTTAAAGATAATTTTACCTCCCATTAATTATAATTATTTATCATTTGTTGCATAAACTATTATGGAGTCAAGATTAGAGGCTATGAGGAGAAATTTTAAGAGTTTAGAGAAAGACTTGTTTTCTGAAGGAATATTCATTTAATTACTGGAAGTAAATAAGGATTACATGAACAGGTGAAATGGATTAATCACTGCTCCTGAAGTGACAGTCCTAAGTCAAACTATATGTGATTTCTCTTCAAGAGACTGAAATATTAGTTTGTCTTCCCGGGATACTGCTGAACGTTCTCCTAAACCGAATGAAAACATATGCAGTGGAACTTAATCTGGCTGAAACTATGAGCTTCCCTTAATTTACTTTTAGTTATTATTTTTATTTTTGTAGATTTTATTAAAACTTGGAAGTACCACTACTGCTCACCTAACTCTCTTGAATCTGCTAGAGGGGTAAAGAGATAGAGTGAAAGGATACGGGCTTTTGAATCAAAAATATCCAAATTCGATTCCTGCCTCTACTTCATGCTTGAATAAACTATATAATCTCTACCTGGGTTATTCATATCCAAAATGGAATTAGTTGTACTGAATCTACAGCAGTTAAGGGAGGATTAAGGAGGGTTTAAATACTGAGCAGAGTGCCCGAAACATAAGAGTTCCTCCACGTACGGATGATGTGATTAACATTCTTGGCAGCATCTTCACCTGGATGGCGAGGTTTGTCATTATCTCACAGACTAAGAGATGTCAGATATTTAGGCTGTAGCTTTTTTGTCTCTCTGAGATAATGTAAAATTCACCCTAGATTTAATCATCAAAAAGTATTAGTAGTTATACATAGTTTGAAACACCATCAGCAGTCATTTTTGAACTTGCCCTAAAATGCTGCTACTCTATTTTAATCATTACAGTATTTTGAAACCTGCAGGCATTATTAAAATTATTAAATCCTGCATTAAAATATTATGTAGCCTTGTAACTATACAAAAATTGGGGGATATTTCAACAAGAAAAGATATTAAATATTAAAATTGAAATTGTTTCATTTTGACTATCTTTTGCTTTATAATGGAAACAGTCGGGTCCGCCGACGGCTGACCCGAACAGCCCTTGCCTGGCTATCAGTCTCTCCCTTGGTGTCCCTTCTGGTGGGCGAGCGAATTGCCCGGATTCCTCTTTCCCTCCCGTCCCCCGTTGGGAGGAGACGGGGAAGAGAGCCGTGAAGAGAGGTGAGCACAGCCGCTGGCCCCAACCAGCCCGTTAAAGAACACTCAGACTGGGCCGGGGTTCTGTCGAGCAGCTCGGTTTATCATCACACAAGCACTTGCTTTTAAAGGCAAATGGGGAAGGGAGGTTTTTACATCCTCCAATCAGCTTAAAGGTTACGAGAGCATGCATCCTGTCTCAATGCCTAGCTATTGCAATCACGCAGCGTTCACAAGCGCTGAAGCGCATATTTGGCCAATAAGGGCTAAGGCCAGGTTCCTGCAGACACTCCCACCCTACTTCCTCCCCGGGGCTGTCTTAGGCTGCCACGTTAATACACCCTTGTGGGCCCATAATGGCGCCGCTTGTAATGTCACTTAAGTTGGCGTTAGTTTTTAAGGCCCGACGGAAAACTATAAAGAAATGTTAAGCTATTGGATAAGAGGACTAAAGAGTAACAACAATGTGTAAGAAAAGTAATGTCATGAAATAATGTAAGAATGTCAAGACTACTAGGTATACAGCAGTGAGAAAAAAATAAAAAACCTCATGGAGATAATACTCTGGCACATATAGTAAATCTTACTTAGGATTCCTGATTTTTTATTCAGTGGAGAAACCATATCAGAGATTTAGAATTATTGGCCATGAACTTTGGCATTTTCTCAGCAGAACAATCTCATTACTGAAGAAAACTAACTGATATAATTTCTTATAAAAATATGAGAAAATGTCTCAAATAAAACAGCCATTTCCTCAGTTAGAAAAGAAAAACTTAAGACAAGATATTTATAAGCAAAGAATAATTTATAAGATATTATTATTAGCATGATTAAATTGGCCACTTTTCAAGCTTTCCCATCTGCTAAATGGCATTTTTAATTAGGTTTTAGTCTTCTACTTTAAAACTATTTTTTCCTTTAAACTTCTAAGTCTCTCCATTGTATCTCTCTTAGCACCCAGAAACACCCTTTTACAGATATGCATATGACTAAATAACATAGAAATATTCTGCTTATGTTATAAATATATTTAAAATACTTGAATATTCTGCATATTCTCAGAAACTTTTAACTATGCCCTATTTATTACTGGTTTCACATAATTACTAAACATGCTAAATAAGACCAGATCTACTGCTAATCCTTTTTGGCTCTTTGTAGGGCCTCCTCCCTGCAGATCTCAGCTTGTTACACTGCTGTTTATCAGCATTTTGTTTATATTCATTTTTTCAATTCTTCAATCTTTTTGAAAGTTTCCATTGTCAGGCAATCCAAATCATTTAGCCTAAAAACCAACAAATCCTTATTCTGTTTGTTAAACTTTCATTGTAATATGCTAACATCTTCCCATCACCAGAGTGTTTTTTTGGGAAACTAGTAGTTTGTTCTGAATTTCTATTCTCATTTGCTTTAATTTTAAAATTCATAATTTGTTTATTCATAAAATTTTTATCTTAAATGAAGGCAATTTCTAATGATGCAAGGGCAGTGACATGTTATGATTCCAGGATTTATAAAATCACGACTCCAAAATTGTTTCTCTAATCTTCAGAGCAGTTGTGTTTGGCTCAAAATATTCTCAGTAGAGTGAGTTCTACTTAGAATACCTGAAAATTGGCTTCAAGTTACTTGGTTATTTTTCCTGAATTTAGGCAGCTCTCTCAAAGGATGATCTAATGCAATTTAAAGTTGATTTGAACAAGTTCATTGTATTATGATTAAGAAGAGGAAGTGTTAGACTCTCAAGTGTGTTTTTCTGAAGACTTGCTTTCAAAATAGTATGCAATAATTTGAAGCTGTTTTTGTAACTTCTTTTCTTCTTATGTCAAAAGTTATATATACATTGCAATAAAAAAGAAATACCATAAAAATTTTGAAATTGCAATGCCCAAAAAGAAAATAAAAATTACCCCAAATCTATGATCTGGAGACAAGTACTTTTCACCTTGTGATGTATAGACTTCTACTGTTTTTCTATTATAAAACACATGTTTAAAAAATGGAATTACCTTATAAAAATTTAATATAATATTTTAAAATGTAAAAATGTACAATGAAGATAGTTTCCTTTAATGTAACTGGTAATGGCTGGTAATTGGTAATGGTATTTCACTATATAGATGGTATTCCACTATATAGATGTTTACTAATGAACTTAATTAGCTTTTATTTTGGAACATTTTGGTTTGTCTATAATTTTTGACAATACAAACAATGAAGGGAAAAGTATCATTGTAACTTTATTAGTCCACTTTCATTGCTTATAACAAAATATGGAACTGGGTAATTTATAAAAAAAACAAAATTTATTGCTTACCGTTTCTGAGGCTGAGAAGTCCAAAGTCCAGGGAACACAGCCATTGAAGGTCCTGGTGGTGGTGACAGTGATAGCAGGTTATCACATTGTGAAAATGGCAGAGCAGAGAGAGACAGAGTGCAAGACAGACTTTCCTCTTCTTTTAAAGTCCTCAGAACCATGCCCCTGACCACCATTTTTAATCCATTCACTACTGCATGGCCCTACAATCCAATCACCTCTTCAAGGCTCCACCTTTCAATTACCATAATAGGATTTCCCATCCTCTTTAACAGTCACAGTGAGGACAAAGTTTCTAATATATAACACTTGGGAGACATGATTCAAGCTTCATTGAGTTTTGGGGGGACATAATTCAATCCGCTACAGTAACTAAGTCTTTGCACAAACTGTGATTTTTTAGGATAAATCCTAAGAAATTGAATTAATTAAAATTATACACATTTTTTAGTTCTCCATATGAATTGCTTCAAAATTTGCACCAATTTAACGTTTTACCTAAATCTCTAACATGTTGATTGCATGAACCCTCATTAACACCATCTAGTTTTCATTTTTATTATTTGTTTTAATATTTGCTGGTTGGAAATAACAAATTTTAACTCATTTTTAACTGTATTCCCTTTATTTTTAGTTGGTTTAAACTTTCCTCCTATTTAGCCATTTTCATTGCTTCTATGTAAAGTTTCTTTCATCTCTTTTGCTATTTTCCTTCTGTAGCATATGTATTATTTTCTTGGTTTGCAAAATCTCTATAAAGTGTAAGAAAACAAATATATTATTATCTGTCATGTATTTTAAATATTTTTATTTAAATTATGTTTATAATGTATTTAAATATATTAATATAATATTTCATTTTTAAATTTGTAATTTCTGTATTTCATGTTACCAACTTTCTTATAAGAAGTCAATACAAAACAGAAATTACCTTAGAAAAGTGTCTGGGAGATAGTAAAGGATATGTAAGTATTACCGTTATAATGATTTTCATTTTTATAATGGAGAAAATTGTGGCACAGGTATATTATGTAACTTGCCAAGTTCACACAGCTTAAAATGTGTACCTAAGATACAAACTCAGTCTGAAAGATTCTAACCACTTAATTCTTAGGCTGAAATCAGCTATTTCTTCAAGGAATCCTGGTACTCTTTAATGGGAAATGACACTTAGAAATCAAGACCTAAGCTGTAGATGTGCCTATTTGTGTTGGGGTGTCACTGCTTCTAGGCTCTTCCAGTGGAAGAACTAGAAAACACACACTCACACACACACACAAGGGTACTTCAAAAATATCACAGAAAAATAGAATTAAAAGATAATATGAATCTTTCCATGGATTTTTTGAAGTGCTGTCATACACACACACACACATTTCCACAGAGTTCATCCTCTTCTTTCAAGTTACATATTTGTATCTCCTTCCACACTGAGTCCCCTGGTTCCTAGCATCAATATATTTACTTACATGCTCTATCCTACATTGCACATAAAATAATTTTAGATTTAACTACATTTATACCACAATAATAAACAAGCCAACTAAGGAATTCCTTTGTCGTTATTTTTCTCCTTAGAATACCTACCACTAAGTGTGTATGTTAGGGTATTCTGTCCAAAGGTTACTTGAATTCATTCTTTTTCTTACGTATATTGTTAATTTGAAATAAAGTGAAATTTGTTTTTGTTTAGATGCAATTTGGGGTTAACTATTTCATCTTTTATGATTTTGTTTTATTTTTGAATATCTGAAATATTAACATGGTTCATAAGTCAATACTATACAAAAATCATACTCAGCAAATTCTCACTCTCAACACTATCCCGTTGATTCCATTTCCTCCCATTCTCTCCGGATACTGGTTATCATTATCTTGATTTATTCTTCCTAGGTTTAATACAACAAAAATAACAAGTGCATATATTGCTTTCTTATTTCTTTTCTCTTTCTTACAAAATGATGAAGTATTATTTGAACCTTATTTTTTCATTAAACAATATAACTTGGAAACCATTTCACACAAGTTTGTAGAGATTCTGTATGCTTGTTTATTTGTCTAAGCTTCCATAGAAATCCATTGTGTTAGATTGTTTCCAGTATTTTGTTATGACAAATAAGACCTTAGTGAATCAATTTGTTCATATGATATATTTGTGCATTTGTATCTTCAGGACAAATCCCTATTTTATCTTAAGTTAAAACCCTAGAAGTAGAATAGTACTGTTTGGTACTCTAACTAGCAGTCTAGGAGAGAGTCTGTTTTCTAAAAGCTTTGCCAACCAAGTATTGTCAGGCTTTTGAATATTTACTAATTTCATAGGTAAAAAATGGTATCTTGGGGTAGTTTTTTTTGCATTTCTTTTAAGAGTGAGATTGAGCATCTTTAAATATACTTAAAGATGTTTTGTATACCTGTTTTCTGATAACCTGCTTTATACTTTGTCCTTTTAATCACTTAGGGATTTGGTCTTTTTTCTTCAGTTTTTAAGAGTCCTTTATGTATTAGCCCCTTTTCTGTAATATACGTTGCAAATATTTTTTCCAGTTTTTCCTTCTTTTGACCTCACTCATAGTGTTTTTCCATATGATAGTTTTTTATTTGAAATGTAGTTGATTTTATGAATATATTTCATTGCACCTAGATTTTGAATCATATTTAGAAAGGTTTACCCAAAATCAGTCTAAAAAATATGCTTTCTTCTAATAATTATGATAACAATGATTTTTTAAAAGTGAAACAGGCCCGTTCAGTAATATAACTAAAATTTCAAATATAACCCAGGACTGTCCCATGAAAATGGACATAAACTTACTTGTTTACAGGTATTATCTCATTTTAACTATAGAGCTAACATCTACATTATTTGCTTTACTTTCTTGCTCAACTTTAGGTTAAAGCCATAGCTGTTCTGTTTTCTCAATCTATAATATTTCATTGTTCCATTATTAGTGGCATTGTTATACTGTTAGGCAAAAGAATGCTGTATTTTCAGATATTATCATATTGTAGCATAGATGTATATTATGCTATTCTGTCCCTTAAAGCTTCATTGATTGAAGAAATGATGAGATGAAGCATGCATCTATTTATTCTGCCTAGGGTTGAGCTCCGGATATTTTACTTAATCACTAACAATTAATACTCTGTAAAAAGAAAAAAAATTAATCATTTTTAATTATTCTAAGTGGCAGAACTAAAATGACCTATAATTTTAAATCACTACTGAATGTTTAATATGTACTAATGCTTTACCTATGTTATTTCAGCTAATTTTCTAGGGGGCTTAATATAGTCCATATTACTAGCCTCACTTAAGAAGGGCAGAAACTGAGGTACAAATGTTAACTAACCTGTCCAAAGTAGAAAGTTACAAATGAAGTGAGTGAAGATATAAATTAAAGACTGCACAACTCCAAGTAACTTACTTTTCTACAATACTTTGTGGCCACAATAAGAAGCAAATTGCTAATTCATCCAGGAACTTCTTAGAAGACAGTGTAGCATTTTTACTTGTTTGACTGTCATATGTTAGCAATGTAGCTGTAAGCTTCCATGACACTCAAATTATCACTCTACTTCACATGCAATTTAAGGATTGAACCCCATATTTCAGTAAAACCAAGCACAACAAATCACAGAATGTAAGTTTCAAGGCAGTCATGCCTATAAACTTCCCAGATCAGCTATCATGTGGGTGTTGGACATTCCTGTGTGCGCAGGGATATATGCTTCTTTAATTTGATTTTTTCCTCTCATTTTGTTGTTATCTTTACAAGGGTTCTGTGTTCTTGGAACATGGAGTTTCTTTAAAGGTTTCTTTCAGTAGACTACTGAGGGATGCACTCACTTCTTCTCAGGGTCTGAGGAATTAAAGGACACACATAGCCTCAGGCCTTCATTTTGAAAGCACTATCCACTGCTTAAAAAATGACAAAAGAAGCAGCAAAGCCAACCTTTTATTTTCCTTCCTTGGGCTTCGATCTATTAGTAATGCCATGACATTTCTATCAGGTTTTCTCCATAAGGCCCTTTCAGAACACAAATAAAAGAATGAATACAGGAGCTGAGCTTTCTCCCATTCAACTTTCAGCTCTGTTAGCTTTCAATACCAGAAATGTATTTAAAACTGGATAAGGTTTGTTAACTCCTATATACCACTGTCACTCATCCAGATAGAAAAGAACAAAACTATATATGTGGTAAGATTTGCAATTCAAATCAAACCATTTCACTTTGAAAATATAGTGTGAGTCAGGGAATACAGACAGGCAAGACAAGAATAAGGTTTCAAATTCACCTTTAGTAATAATATCCTAGTTGGTGTTTATGAAACACCAGCTATATAATCTTGTCATATACTTTAGAGTATATGATAATGAAGATTTTTCTGATAAGCTTATGCTTTACATTTAATTCTAACTAGACTATAGCACCAAAGATTTCAGAAAAATAAGTGCTTTTGAACAAATTTAGATTTTTTAAATCGTGAAATCAAAAGAAATAAAGCTGCTTTAAAATATTTCAAATATTTGTGTATTTTAAATAACATTTTGTAGGCCTCATCCATAATTTTTCACACAACTTATGAGATTCCTCTAAAGAGGCAGACAGAACTGAACGGGTATAATTAGAACCTTTCAAAACACAACACAAAACAAACAAACAAAGAACAAGCTCTTTTCATAACAGTTAAGCTAAATTTTATTGCCTGTCACTCAGATAGTATTATTTTAGTCATTTCATAAGGAGCTTACTTCAACAACTTCAATTCACTTTAACTTGAAAAATAAACGACATTTTTTTTTGAATCACAGCAGTATCAAAATGTATTTGAATAATTTAATTTTATTTATTTTAAGGACTTTTTATGGTAAAAAAAAAAAAAAACCACCACAATAAATGTTTCCATGTTTTGTTTTTGAGTAGTGACTTTGTTCTAAAATACAGGTCTTTAGGGAAAATGGAAGCAAGGAAAGCAATACAAATGCAGCATATATCTACTGTAATAATGATACTAGACTTTCTCCAGGAGAGATTTATAGATTAATTAGGTACAAGTCATCAAAAACAGCTTTATCACTATTAT
The DNA here is from genome assembly GCF_027409185.1 of Cynocephalus volans. Taxonomy (NCBI): domain Eukaryota; kingdom Metazoa; phylum Chordata; class Mammalia; order Dermoptera; family Cynocephalidae; genus Cynocephalus; species Cynocephalus volans. Next base: position 111,305,755 of record NC_084468.1, on the reverse strand, counting down.
GCTAAATCTTCTGAATCTAAGAACTACCCACCTGAACCATATGGATGGTCAATAAATAGCCGTGTTTATGTTGCAGACCGTGCACAGCCCATGTTGGTTTGCCTAGCAATGGGCAACTGAATCAAGCAGAGACAGTCAGATTCTCCAGGAGTCTGGAGTTTTGATGTGCAGAAAAATATAACAGGGTATGACTCGTGGCTGAAGCAGGTATATATGACCCTTCTATGAAGAGAAAGTACAGAAGATTTTATATCTGAGATCTACAAAATGACACATTCTTTCTGAGGCTTAGTATGACAGCTCTTCCTTGGATTCTGTGAGGTTACCCAATAACCTTTTAATAGTTTTCCTAATTACATGACTTGAAAAGCATGTCTAATGTCAAAAATGGAGATGTGCATCTTAGATGTTGCTGGTGCTGAGAAAGGCCATTACTCTACACAAAGCCACCTTAATTACTGTTCAAGATATAGTTTAAGCATTAAGTATCCCCATACAGTGCTACCTCATAGTGTTTTAGTTAATTTAAAAAAGAGGTGGCTTGGAATTTTGGTTAATATATGAATTATGTATTTTTCCCCTAAAAACATGGAAAATATCACCCCCTCTTTCTTTTACCTTATAGTTTCCCTGGATCAAATAACAGTAATACAAAGTTGAAAGTGGTGTGCCCCACAAAAAGGATGAAGACTAATGCTATGAGAATTCAGAGGAAACAGAAAATGATACCTGATAGCATGTAGGAGATATCCATAACCAAATCAAAGAGTGAAGATTTGGGACTAAACTTTTGGAGCTATCTGTATGGAGATGATAGAAAAACAAAATTGCCATTAAAAGAGATTTTAGTTAGAGAAAAGAAACTAATCTTTGACAAATATTTTGGGGATACTTATCATTAAGATTGGAACAGATCTTTAAATCATGTGCTAACATATATATGTGGATACATGTGGTTTTCTTAAGAAATGATCAAGGCCTTTCATCAAATTCCTCCACACCCCAGAATGAAATTAAAAGAATCAAAGTTCTATAGGAATGCATAAATTAAACTACAATTTTTCAAGAAGCTATTATGATTATTTTTTAAAATTGTACTTTTTATAAGAAATAGTCAAAAGAAAGTTTATATGTTAGAAAGTAATTTGTCAAGTACTATTTTTTGTCGACGTTTAAGCTTTTTAATATAACTTGCATATTCACTGGACAACCTTCTTATGAAAACACATCAATAGAATATTTACATAAACAACAGGGATTGCCAGCGCTGAGTTAAAACATAGAATGAACACATTTTAAAAGAGAATAGAGATAAAAAGAACCCCTAAAATACTTGGAGAAAAGTGATTTCCATACCAGGAGGCATTGATCATAATCTGATTGAAGGTTTTTAACATATCTAAAGAAAGAATGTAGCAAATAAAAAAGAGGAGGTTTGTTTAAAAAGAGAAACTTGAAAAATAATCACAGATTAGATACTGGTAGACCCCATCTTTTTTAAACCCTGTCCTGAGAGAAGCTAGCCTGATGAAGTCCAAGAACAAACCTGATTGTCGTGGTGACCTATGTCCTCTACTGAGAGACTAAGGCATTAGGTTGTTTTAACTTGAGGTCATATAACATTTAAACCATATACCAAACTTCCATCATCATATTTCACAACCACCAAACAGAATTTTGACTTTGACTTAGTTTCCTGTGTACCTACAAGAGAGAAAGTGGCTAATTAGAGTATGTAAGGGTCAAATCTCCTTAGTGGTTATATTTATTCCTAACAATGAATACAGGGGTGACTTATCTGTTTATCATCTTCCATTATTTCACAGAATAACAAACACATGTACAATTCTAAAAGATAAAAATAAATCATTGAAGGAGCAACATGAAAAAGCAGTATGATCTGGAAAATAATAAAGTTAAATGTCTTAGTCTATTTTGTGCTGTTATAACACAGTGCCACAGACTGGGTAATTGGTAAAGAATGGAAGTTTATTCCCTCACTGTTCTGGAGTCTGGGAAGTCTAAGATTTAGGGTCCAGCACATGGCAAAGGCCTCTTGCTGTGACATCCCATGGTGGAAGGCAGAAGGGCAAAGAGAAGGCAAAAGAGAGACAAAATGGGGCCAAACTCATCCTTGTAAGGAACTCACTCCCACAAGAGCAGCATTAGTCCATTCATAAAGGCAGTGACCCGACGACCCAAACACCTCCCACTGGGCTTCACATCCCAGCACTGCCACACTGGGGATCAAGTTTACAACATGTGAACTTTGGGGAATACATTCAAACCCTAGCACCAGAGAATATATCAATGCACAGACATGAAACCACATGGTACCTCACAGAGCTGATAGAAGTGGGCATGCAATATCATGGCACCAGGAGTTCTTGTGATGAAAACAAAGAACAAAATGTAAACATTTTTATATCATTCAAAAGAATATAGCAAACTGGTTGTTTGGAAGATTTGCTTTTATTTTGTTTGCTTTTCTGTCTCTGTGATCTGGGGTCAATTTCTCTCATTCTCATATATTGTAATAAAGAGGAAACTCTTATGTGAGGGAAAATGTCTTCTGAACCTCTGTAAAATAGGCATTCAAGTGAGTGAGTCAAAAGGATACTCTCCTGTGATATGACTCTGTATTAGTCTGTTTCTGTTGCTTATAATAGAATACCTGAAACTGGGTAATTTATAAAGAAAAGAGGTTTATTTGGCTCATGATTCTGGGGCAGCTGCATCTGGCACGGGCCTCAGGCTTCTACTCATGGTGGAAAGTGGCAGGCAGCCCATGGGTACAAGTAGATCACATGGCGAGAGGAAGCAACAGAGAGAGAGGGAGGGAGGAGGGATGTGCCAGGGTCCTTTCAACAAACAGCTCTCCTGGGAACTAATAGTGATAGAACTCACTCATTACCTTACCCCCTCCCCACCCCCAGGGCATTATTCATGAGGGAACCACTTCCAACACTGCCAAGTTGGGATCAAATTTTGACATGAGCTTTGCAGGCGGACAACACATCCAAGCTTTATTAGACTCAGCGTGAATCTATGGGATAATGTTGATGTAAAACGAAGTAAAATAAACCTGTAAAAGTTTGCAATAATGTTGTCCATACTTGTTTCCCTCAGATGGTTTGGTTTCATAAAAGGATAAAATTGACATTTCTAGAAAAATGTGTAGATTTCCATTCTCCATAACTGTAGTTATTTTTATAAACAAAAATGTTTAAGTTATAATCTTTTAAAATTAACTGGAGTGAGGAAACATTCTGTTTCCAATTAAGTGCAATATACTTCTTTGATGATTGCAGACAGTAAATGTTTTTTATTTACAAACTTAAAATCCTAACTTCAAAATTTGCCTCAATGAATGAGTTACACATGTACTTAAATTATTAAGATTTATTCTTTACAGTAGACACACTAGTAATCATCAATATCTGTTTTATTTTTCCTTCTTGGATATAAGTAAAAATTATATTTTCCAAATCCCTTACATTTAGTTAGGTGGGTAAGTCACTGGTTGTGGTCAATGAAATATGAGCATACTTGATGTAAGGTGCTTCCTGGATGAGGCAGTTAACTTTCCTGCTTAGTTCTTAGGTCCCTTTCTTCCCCTACTGTAACAAAAGCACTGATCTCCCGTTAGATGGCAATGCCACTAGGATAGGATCAAGGCATCCTGGATCATGAGGTGATTCATGGCAGAGAGCTGCTATGGAGAGCTCTAGAACTACAGTGGATTATGTATGCGTGACAAGTAAATTTTCACTATGTTAACCACTAAAATTTTGGGATTGTATGCTACTACAACAAAGCCTGGTTTAACCTGACTTATCTTCTCATGTAGCTGGTCAAAAAACTTGACTGGTTCTCTTTTAATTATAGTTTTAAGTAACAAGTAATAAATTGACGTTATGTTTTTATGTTCTGTGAGTTTTATTGAGTCACCAAACACTTATTGAGGGTTTGTTATGTGCCAAACACTAAACTAGATAATGGAGGAAAAACTATAAGGTCTGACTTCTGGGTGAGTACAACCACTGAAGCAGGAAAAAAGTTTTTAAATGTAATTACGATTCAATTTGGTAAGATAAATGAGAGAGATGGGCAAAAATTCCTTATGGGAATCCTGAGGAAGAACAACTAACCTGCATGTGTCAGTGAAAATTCCTGGAGGGGGTAAACACTGAACTGTATCTTAAAGAATGTCTAAGAGTTATTCAAATAATGTTAAGGAGGGAAAATGAGAAAGGAATGATCTGCAGGTAGAGAGGAAAACCTGAGCAAAGGTAAAGAGGAAGCACATGGCGAAGGGAGAGAATTACAAGCAGTCTGATACTGCTCACGTAAAAATTGTAAGTCATAGACTTGTCAAAGACAGAGCTGGAGACATAGTCAGTAATAGGCCCTGGAAAGCTCGGACTTTTGAAAAATGAGTCTTCCTATAATTCATGGGTCATTAAAATGTATTTGGTCAGATTTCATACTGTGGGTGAAGGATGAGGCAGAAGGAGTTTATTACTGTGGTAGAAGTGACAGATGATGAAGGGCTTTAGGGAGTTGTAGGAGATAAGACAAGATAGGCTATAAAATATGGGCTTTGGAATATCACTACTTGATTTGAAATGCAGACATTTCCAATTTTTAAGTATGTGACATAAATAGCTGTTTCTTCTGTTCCTTAATTTCCTCATTTATAAAATTTGGATGGTGATTTTGAAGTCTTCTTATACAACTATAAATTTTACATGGAGTAATAAATAAGCTAAGCTTAGCTATATTAGCAGGCATATAGAAAAATAGGCGAATTGAGAAAACATATCTGAGGCCAATGGATTCCTAGTTGTCTAAGATTTACATAATTGATGAAGACCACTCAAATTTTCACATAATAATGAACATTCTGATTTGGGGTGATTTTCAGTCTTTAACTATGGAAACAGAAGTGTCTGATCTACTTTTCAGATTTTTATCAGAAATCATATTATATTAATATATAGGTGGTAATTGATAACAGAAGAGTGGAAGGATATGTGCAAAGTAAAGAGAAGTGAGCTGATGATGAAACCTATGTAGAACACCAACATTTAGGGAGCAGGCAATTTACAAAAGAGCTCAAGTTATAGACTAAGAAGAAATAGTGCAGAGCATTCAGCATCTTAGAAATTGAGTGTCTCTATTTTTAATTAATCTATTCCTTGTAGAATAGAATCACAAGTATATTTCATAATCCAAACTCTCTTTTCAACTCCTATTTTCTGAAATTGAATAGGTTTTGGTAACTTTGCTAGAACATCCTTCAATATTTGAACTTTCACTATCTGCAAAATAAAATTTAGGAAAACGATAGTTTAAGGAAATGTGATATCCTTTGCTATCTGAACTTGAAGTTTGGACTTTGTAACCTAATATACTAAAAAAAAAAAAAAAGGACTTGTATCCGAAAACCTTTCACATGCCCAAAATAAACAAATGTAAGATAGGATAGTCTAAATTGTAAGTTATAAATTCAGACAGAACTAAATTCTATTCTTTAATTCTCATAAAATAAATTGAAAAGCCCACCCAGCCTCCTTTATGGCTATTTGTGGTTATGTGAATAAGCTGTATCAGAAAGAAAGGTGAACAAAATGACATGTAACTTCTGAATCATACCCTTAAAAGAAAGCTCCTTGCCCTCTGTTTCTCATTCTAGAAGGTTAGAATGAAGACATGGTGTTGATAAGCCATCTTTGACCATGAGCATAAGGAAAACATCTTAGGATATGGAGGAGCCACAGATGTAGTATGCCTGTGTACCTGGTGGAGAAGTTTGTCCTACCTCTCGGACTGCTCGTCAGCTCAGACCTTTACGTAACATAGCCCCTTTCTCTTCTTCCATTTTGGGTGTGGGCCTGGCTGAAGAGAAAATATTCTTAATTGTTCTCGATCACGTAGCCAGGGAAGGCAGTGGTTTCCCAGCCTTGCCTATGTGAGTAAGCATGTTTAATTCTGGAGTTCAGTATTAAAAAACACACTTGCCCACAGCAGAAGACCATTTCTCAAAGGTCAGCTTAATCTGTAATAAAAATGTTAGTTTGGACTGACATTTGCCTTACTCTGCCTAATTTCTCAATAGCTTTAAAATTTGAGAATAGAAAGATAGCATTCTCCGTCCTGAGTCTCTGGCACAATCAAGTATCTGTTTTCGTAAGCAAAATTTAGTGAGTTTAGTAATAGCTGAGTATTTTGATAAAAATAAATTCAGAAAAGGTACTTACTTGGCATCACGTTTATTTATCAACAGTTTCTTAGTTTTTGTGTTTAAACATTTTTGGATTGCCATTGCTTAATGCTTAACAGGAAAAAGCAGCAGTTGGAAACTGAAGAGTGATGGTTACGATTTGAACATAATTCTTTATTGAATTTATTTAAACTCACATCATGAATAAATACATAAATATTTATACTGCATATATGCATATGTGCATATAAATATATTTATATAGAGTGACTTGTTATTCACGCATGTTTATACATCTAATAAGTTTATATCTGGATGTCTTCTTTCTAAAACTCCATTTGCAATATTTATCAAGTATAAATATCATCATCTGTCTACAAGAAATATTTTCATCTGCTTTGGAAAAGTAAATGGTTCCCTTGAGAAAACAATCAAATGTAAATACATATAGTAAAATTATCATTGAACATACACGAACTTTTTGCTAACCATGCAACATGTAAAATTCAACATATAGAAAATCATACACCATACATTAAATTCAGATGCTTGGCAAAGAAGAGAACAAAGAAGATACTGGACAGTTACGATGGAAATCTTTTTTGCAGTCTGTAGTGTCTGAAATTACTTTTTTACGACCCTATTAAAATTGCTTTATAGTAAGAGTTGAAAGAAGGCTCATTTTATTGATGCCTGTTCACATTGTGAAATCTGATTTGTATAGAAGGATATAGCAACTCTCCCCTCCACCAATACAAAAACATTATTCTATATTAGAAGATACTTTTCAACTCAAATTCGTAGATAAAAGCACACATTTGCATATGCAGTTCTTTCTTATTTTCTTGTTTCATATTGCCTTTATTTCCACAAGATAAAAATAGAATTTTTAAGACTTATATTGTGTACTACATCTATCTTATATAATACCAAGAATTTTATTTTATAAATAATTTGGCATTTCTCAACCAAAAAATAAAAATAAAAATCTTTAATTTTTAAAGCAGCAACAAAACCACGTTAAGTACATTTTCTCCTCAAGTGTCACATTCGAATATTGGTTTGTCCTAAGAGCAAAAGTAAAAATTATAGTTCCAAAAATGACAGATGATGGGAATAATAAATACTTACTATAATACAAATTTGAAGTTTCTGAATATTTTAGTATTTTATTTAATGCCAGACACACATTTTTAGATAGTGCAAAAGAAAATGCAATTTTTAGTTCTTAAAGAAAATGTATGCTAATTTATTTCTTTTCTACTGCAATATGATCAGATAACATAAACAACTATTTTTACAGTAATAGCATATTATTTTTTGTAAGAGTATGCAATGCCAAGTACTTTTTAAGTATGCAAGTTGCCTTTCTAAATTGCAAATAAGGGAGAAAGCAAAACATCAATAAATTATTACTAGCTCAGGAGAATAGAAGATGAATGCATTTATGTTTTATGTTTTAGCTGTCTACATTATTTTCTTAAATTTATTTACTCATTGCCCCAAAACATTTACTCAGCAATATTATGCAACACTGATCTATATACTGAAGACACGGTTATGAACGTGAAAGTAAAATTCATATTTCTCATGTAACATATTGTAAGGGAATATGTGCAGCTAAGTAACTGAGTGTAATACTTCAGATAGGGAAAAGTGATATAAATAAGATAAAAGAGGGTAATAGAGCCACTAAGTAGTTATGGTAGTTTAGATAGGATCAGGTAAAGCCTTTCTGAGGAAAATATATTTGAGTTGAGATCTGAATGATGAAAGGCAGGTACCCATGAGTAAATCTCTGGGAAAAGAATTACAGGAATACAGAACAGCAAGAGTAAATGCTTCAAGGATAAACATCCTTGTGCATGTGAGGAAATGAAAGAAGGTCAGTGGGCTAATACATAGCAAATGAAAGTAGAATATGGTCAAATATAAGTGCAGTTCAAAAAGTTCATGGAAAATTTTGTATTACCTTTTAATTCAAATTTTCCATGAATTTTTGAAGCACCCTCATAAATAGGTATGGGTCAAGCCAAGGAAGACAATTTACATACTACAGAATAGATTTTGGATTTTATTCGGAGTGTCTTCAATAGAGCAGTGATATGTTCTAATGTACTTGTTTAAGAATTCATTTTGGATACTGTGTGAGGAATAACTGCAGAGAAACTGAAAGAAAGTGAGCTGAAATGCTGGGTACTGATCAAGCTTTATTAAAGGAAAAGAATCTGCCCGGCTGCACTCAAAAATGGAGGGCAGCACCAGGCATGGGGGTGGGGGGGGGCTTATATAGGCTGTAGGGAAGGCTGACGTAATCAGGGAGGGGTTTGGTGCCTAGTGCAGAAGATAAGGCTGGCTGATGCAATCAGGTGGAAGGTTGCACCTATGCGGAAGTAGAGGAGTTTCTATTTCTCTTAAGGGAAAGGCTGGCAGCTATTTTGTGCTTTTTGTGTGCAAAATGGTGCAGGTCACATCCAAGATCCATCAGAAACTTATGAAAATATGCCATTAATAAAAAAAAATAATACACATATGAGCCTAGACTTCCATTTTGCCCAAGATGGAGTAAAAGAGACAAGATTTAACCTCACACCTGTAACAATAAAAAAACTAGACAAAATATATGAAACAATGTTTTTCAAGAAATTGGACATGAGGCAAAGGAAAGACAGTAATTCCTGAGAGATAATGGGTTGAGCCCTATAATTGCTCACCTTGAGCTGATAGTCTTGAGAGAGCCTTCAACACAAAGGGGAACTGGGTGAAGTATAGTAGATTCCATTTGTGAGGCAGGCAGATTTGAGAATGAGGGAGAGACCAAGATTGTTGCAGTTAGCATAACAAAGTACCTGCCAGAAAAGAACTGCGCAGAGAGAAAGAAAAGTCTGGAGGTTTGCAAAGGGTGCTCTACAGTATGTGGCAGAATACTGATCAGCATATGCATGAGAGGAAACTGCTCAAGATTATGGAAAGAACCACCTCAAAGAATTCGAGACAACAGTAGCCAGGCCTCTCAAAAAGCTAAGAATACAAATTACCACAGTCAACCTGGAAAACCTCACCGTGCAGAGAGCATTGGGTAGAATACTCAGAAAGTCTTACCTCATGTAGTAGTTTCCCAGGGCTGTAGATACAAAGTACTACAAACTGGGTGGCTTAAACAGCAGAAATTTATTCTCACAGTTCTGGAGGTCAGAAGTATAAAATTAAGACGTTGGCAGGGTTGGTCCCTTCTGAGGGCTATGAGGGGCAATCTGATCCATATCTCTCTCACAACTTTTAGTGGGATGAGGTGCTCCTTGGCTTGTGGCAGCATAACTCCAATATCTGCCTCCATCTTCACATGGCCACTTTATCTCTGTGTGTCTATGTGCAAGCACCTCCTTTTATAAGGACACCAGTCATACTGGATTAGGTCACATTCTAATGACCTCATCTTAAGTTGTTTAAATCTGCGAAGACCCTATTTCTAAATTAGGTCACATTCTGAGGTATTGGGTATGAGGACTTCAATATATCTTCTGGGGTAGGGGTGTAATTAAACTTGTAACACATCGGTCAAGGGGAATAATTAGCTTAATAATAAATGCTGCTCTAGTTCTATCTAACAAATTTTAAAAGAAATACTGGAAAGAATCAAACTGTTTCCTAGTAACTTGTGTCCTAGAACAAAACTCAAGAATATTTATTGGGAAATAAAAACTATCCAACCCCAAACAAGATAAAATTTAAGGTGTCTGACATCCAATCAAAATCATCAGGCATGCAAAAAGTTAGGATAATATGAACCACACTAAAGAGAGAAATTAATTATGTGGAATCAGTGTAAAGCTGACACAGATATTAGAATTAATAGACTAGAATATTGAAAGCCATTATAATTATATTACATTAGTACAAAAACTGAACAGGTCAAGTAGAGATTTGAAAGATATATATATATATATATGATATATATATATATCATATATATGAGAAAAATAAATCATGTATCATTTTATTCTCTGGACATTGGCTCCATTTACAGCATTCTGTGGTTAGACAAGAAGTCCAGAAAGTGTATATCATTCGTTATGAGTCCTTGCTATCTTTAATGTGATCATAATACTTTGTATGTCCTTAGCACAGGGCTTCTGTTTGAGTAAATATTTACAGCATTATTATTATATATTACATATTATTATATGAAGATCATTTGAGTAAAATGGACACTTGGTAAAACTTCACTGGAGAAAGCTATGTCATTTTCTGTCTATCAGGTTCTAAATAGAAGCTAAAACCTTATGATATATGAATATAAGAGATGATATACTGCAGCTTCAATAATTCCATAATACCTTTGAATAAAATTATTCATCTTTAGCATATGGAAAAGTAAAAGATGTTGAAACAAAATATAATTATATTAAAGTGCATGTTTAGATTATTTTAATTTCATATTGTCTTAGAATTATTCATGCCATTTCATTATCTTAGAAAATATGTTTTCAAATATTTGCATAATATTCTATTATGATCTATCTTAAATGTAATTTATTTTCTTACTCTTGGTGAATGATTCATATTTAACAAGTACTTAACAGAGCTATTTTGAGATTGGGCCAATTACTGAATTTGTAAATCTATCAGTTTAAAACAATGTGGATCACTTCAGCTGAGCAGCTGCAGAGTGCCCCAGCATCTCTCTTGGGGATGCAGGGTTCTGCTCTAAAGTCCATCAGCTTCACCGAGAATGGCTCACTCCAGCTGAGGAACTGCAGAGAGACCCAAAATCTCTCTTTGGGGCACTGGGGCCCAACCACAACTGTAGTGGCTTCACTCAGATTGGCCTACTCCAGCTGAGAGGCTGCAAAATACTCTAGCATGTCTTTTGGGGGTGCAGGGTCCCACCCCTGGCCCCAGCAACCTTATCCAGAGTGGCTCACTCGAGCTGAGGAGCTGCAAAGAGTCCCAGTATTTCTCTTGAGGGCACAGGTTTCCACCACAACTGCAACACCTTTTCCCAGAGTGACCCACTCCAACAGTTGTGCTGCAGAACAAACCAGTGTCTCTATTGTGGTTGCAAGGACCTGCCCATGACCACAGAGACCTCACCCAGAATGGCCCACTTCAACAGTAAAGCTAAAAAATGACCCAGCAAACTCTTGTGGTGGTGTAGGGTCTCATTCCCAACCTCACCGACCTTGCCCAGAGTGGCTCACTCTAGCTCAGGAACTTCAGAGCACTCCAAGCCATCTCTCAAGAGCTCGAGACCTTGTCCATGACCCTTTCACCCAGCCCAGTGTTTCCCATTCCAGCAGGAAGATGCCAAGTACCCTGATGCCTAGGCCATGGAGGCACTCACAGACAACCTCAATGATGAATGCAGTCAAAGAAATCACACAGAGACTACACTACTGTGCTCACCCAGAAATAAACCTAAAACACTGACTGACACTCTAGAACACATCTGAAGGAAAGAGTCTCTCTCTTTAAAAGTTACTTGAGAGTATTAGAAGAAGTGACATTCCACCAAATTCTTAGAAATCAACATATGGATACAAGAAACATAAAAAAATAAGTAAACATGACATCCCTAGAGGGACACAATAATTCTCCAGTAACAGAAAGAAAAGAAAAAAGAAAACCCAGACCCCCCCAAAAGAAAACCCAGCCCCCCCCAAAATCCTTGAAATGATTGAAAAGGAATCCCAAATAATAATCTTAAGGAAACTCAATGAGATGCAAGAAAACAGATAAACAACACAAGAAAATGAGAAAATCAATTTAGGACCTGAAGGAGAAATTCAACAGAGATGGATATCATAAAGAATCTCCCAGGAGCTTACATAATAAGCTGTATCAAGTAGAGGAAAGAATTTCTAATCCTGAAGATAGGTGTTTTTGAAATGTCCCAATTGAACCAAAAAAAAAAAAAAAAAAAAAAAAAGAAAAAAAAAAATGAAGAAACCCTACAAATTCTATTGTAGGTATTCCAGAAGGGGAAGACAAAGGAAAAGACATTGAAAACCTATTTAAAAAAATTATAGCTGACAATTTCCCAAGTATTGGGAGAGTTCATATCTCTCCAGATCCAAGGGGCTCATAGATTCCCAAACAGAATTAACCCAAAAAGATCCTCTCTGAGACACACTGTGGTCAAACTATCAAAAGTCAAAGACAGTGAGAGAATTCTAACAACAGCAAGAGAAAAGGGTCAACTCACCTATAAGAGCATCGCCATCAGACTAACAGAGATTTCTCAACAGAAACCTTACAGGCCAGGAGAGAATGGAATGATATATTAAAAGTACTGAAAGAAAAAATGTGCCAGCCAAGAATACAATATACAGCAAAGCTATCTTTCAGAAACAAGGAAAAATAGATTCTTTCACAGACAAACAAAAACTGTAAGAATTCATTACCACAAGACCAGCCCTACAAAAAATCCTTAAGGAAGTCCCACAATTGGAAGCAATAGAATGATAACTACTACTCTATTTTATTTTATTTTTTTTCACCTAGTTGACTGTAGATATCTATGGGGTAAAGGAATGGAGTCTTTTCGTTTTTTTTTTTTCTTGGCAGCTGGCCAGTAAGGGATCTGAACCCATGACTTCAGTGTTATAACACCATGCTATAGACAACTGCGCTAACGGGCCAGCCCCTGATAACTATTCTGATAATACATGAATGAATAAAACTCGCTGGTGGAGGCGATATGCAGATGAGCATGGCAAAGAAATTATACCTTCTACAAAAAACCAATAAACCACAGACATGTAATAAAAGAGAAAGAAAAGAAACACAAGGTTTATAAAACAACCAAAAAATTAATAAGAAGCCAGGAGTAAGGCAATACCTTTCAATAACAACTTTGAGTGTAAATGGAATAAATTACTCATTTAAAAGATACAGAGTGGTCAAATGTATTAAAAAACAAGGACCAACGAAACACTGCCTACAAGAAACTCACTTCACCTGTAAATACAGATTAAAAGTGAAGGGATGAGAAAGATATTACACAAAGATGGAAGACAAAAACGAATAGGAGTAGCTATAATTACATTGGATAAAATAGACTTTAAATCAAAACCCAAAAGATGAAGAAAACAAAGAAGGACATCATATAATGACAAAGGGATCAATTAAGCAAGAGGATATGACAATTGTAAATATATATACACTCAACATTAAGGACAGATACACACACACACACACACACACACTCACACACATATATATTTATATATAAAATATTATTGGATCTAAAGTGGGAGACAGACCTCAATACAATAATAGCTGGGAACTTTAAAACTCCTCTCTCAGGATTGAACATATCATCTAGATATAAAAATCAATAAAGAAATATTAGCTTTAAACTGCACTATAGACCAAATGAACTTGACAGACAATTACAGAACATTTCATTCAACAGCTGCAGAATATGCATTCTTCTCATCAGCACATGGATCATTATACAGGATAAAACACATGTTAGGCAATAAATCAAGTCTCAACAAATTTTTTTTTTATTGAAACACAATTGATAATACATATTTGTGGGGTACAGAGTTGGCTATCAGTATTTGTACACAATATGTAATGAACAAATCAGGATAATTAGCATATTCATTATTACCAAACTTTCTCATTCTTTAAGTCTCAACAAATTTTTATAAACTGAAATCATATCAAGTATCTTTTCAGACCACAATGACATAAAGCTAGAAGTCAATACCAAGAAAAACTTTGGAAACTGTACAAATAAATGGAAATGAAACAACATGCTCTTGAATGATCAATGGGTCAAAGAATAATTTAGGCAGTAAATCAAAAAATTTCTTTAAATAAATGAAAATGGAAACACATCATACTATAGACTATGGGATACTGAAATAGCGGTTGTATGAGGGAAGTTTATTGCAATAAGTGCTTACATGTGAAAAGTAGAAAGATTTCAAATAAACAACATAGTTCTGCATCTCAAGGAACTAGAAAAGCAAGAACACTCCAATATGAAAATTAGTAGACACCAAGAAATAATAAAGTTAAGAGCAGAACTAAATAAAATAGAGATAGAAAATGATACAAAAGTTAAACAAAAAGATGTTTTTTTGTGAGGATAAACAAAATTGACAAACTATTAGCTAGAATAACAAAATAAGAGGGAAGACCCAAATAATGAAAATCAGAAATGAAAAAGGAGACATTACAAACATTCAGTAGAGACTATTATAAACAACTTTATAACAACAAATTTGAAATTCTCGGGGAAATGTATAAATTTCTGGACACATGCTAACTACCAAGACTGAACCAAAAAGATATAGAAAACCTGAACAGACCAATAATGACTAACAAGATTGAAGCAGTAATCAGCAGTCTCCCACCAAAGAAAAGCCCAGGACCAGATGGCTTCACTGATCAATTCTACCAAACATTTAAAGAAGAATTAATAACATTCTTCCTGAGCTATTCTGAAAAAAGCAGAAGGTATTCTTCCAAAAGCATTCTATGCGGCCATCACCACCCTAATGGTACAATCAGACAAGGACACAAGTACAAAAAGTGCAGGCCAATATCCCTAATGAAGATAAACTATGGATTGAATTGTGTCCCTAAATGTCCTTGAATTAAAAACTTAACCCCCTAGCTGAACCCAAGGCTCACTCGGGTGAGTGTGGCGCTGGGAGTGTAGTGACGCTGGGAGCGCCGAGGCTGCAGGTTCAGATCCTATATAGGGATGGCTGGTGTGCTCACTGGCTGAGTGTGGTGTGGGCGGCACTGAGCCAAGGGTTTCAATCCCCTTACCGGTCACACACACACAAAAAAAACTTAACCCCCACTATGAAAGTGTTAAGAGGGTGGAAAATCCTATTATGGTAACTGAAAGGTGAAGAGGTGATTTAATTTGGTACATTGATTAATCCATTAATGGTTTAATGGTGGTCATGGGTATAGTTCTGAGGCCATTAAAAGGAGAGCCAGTGAAGAGGTTAGTTCCCTCTGCTTCTGCCATCCACCATGTGACACATTGCTTGCTATGAAGAGTTGTTATCCACCAAGAAGGATCTCACCAGATGTGTTCTCTGGACTTTGGACTTCCCAGTCTTTGAAAATGTAAACAGTAAATATTGTCTCTTTACAAATTACCAGTTTCAGATATTTCTGCTATAAGCAACAGAAATGGACTAACACAAAATAGATGCAAAAGTTCTCACAAAACACTAGAAAACCAAATTGGCCAGCACATCAAAAAGGTTATATACCATGATCAAATGGAGTTTGATCATACCTCCCAAGTATGCAATGATGGTTCAACATATGCAAATTAATAAATGCAATATAGAACAACAAGAAAATGAAGGTCAAAATCCATGTGACTATATTAATATATGCAGAAAAAACATTTGACAAATCCAACATCCCTTTATGTTAAAAATTCTCAACAAATTATATATAGAAGGAAAGTATCCCAATACAATAAAGGCCATATATGACAAACCCACAGTTAACATCATCCTAAATGGGGAAAAGTTGAGAACTTTTTCTCTAAGAACAGAAACAAGACAGAAATGTTCACTTTCACCACTCTTATTTAGCACAGTACTAGAAGTTCTACCCAGAGAAATAAGCAAGAGAAAGGAATAAAGACATCCAATTTGAAAAAGAGAAAATCAAATTGTTTCTGTATGCAAATGATATGATCTTATATATAGAAAAACCTAGAGACTCCACCAAAACCAACCAACAAAAAAATTCTTGGAGCAGAAAAGCAAATACAGTAATGTTGCAGGATACAAAACCACATACAAAAATTAGTAGTGTTTCTATACACCAACAATGAACTAGCAGAAAAAAGAAATCAAGAAAGCAATCCTGTTTACAATAGTTACCAGAAATATAAAATACCAAGGAATAAATTTAACCAAGGAGGTGAAAGATCTCTACAATGAAAATTACAATACATTGGTGAAAAACATTGAGGAGGACATGAATAAATGGAAAGATATCCCATGTTAATGAATCAGCAGAATTAACATCATCAAAATGCCCATATTATCCAAAGCAATCTGTGCATTTGACTCAAACCCTATCAAAATACCAATGACATTTTTCATAGAAATAAACAAATCCTAAAATTCATATTGAACCACGAAAGATCCTGAATAGCCAAAGATATCATGGGCAAAAAGAATAAAGCTGGAGGCATTACAATACCTGACTTCAAAATATACTACAGAGCTCTAGTAACCAAAACAGCATGGTACTGGAATTAAAACAAACACATAGACCAGTGGGATAAAATAGGAAACCCAGAAATAAATTTATTTATTTACAGCCAACTGATCTTTGACAAAGTCACCAAGAGTTTACAATGGGGAAAAGACCATCTCTTCAGTAAATGGTGCTGGGGAAACTGGATATCTATGTGTAGAAGAATGAAACTAGGCTCATACATCTAGCCATATATAAAGATCAACTCAAAATGGATGAAAGACTTAAATGTTAGACCTGAAACTATAAAACTGCTATAAGAAAACATAGGGGGAACACTCTAAGACATTGGGCTTGGTCAAAATTTTGTGAAGACTTCTAAAGCACAGGCAACAAAAGAAAAATGGACAAATGGGATTTTAACAAACTGTAAAATGCTTGTGCACAGCAAAGCAAACAATTAACAGAGTGAAGAGACAACCAGTACAATGGGGAAAAAAAATTTGCAAACTATTGCTACAATAAAGGATTAATATCCTGAATATACAGGAAACTATAACAACTCAAGAGCAAAAACACAAATAATCCAATTTAAAAATGAGCAAATGACCTGTATAGATATTTCTCAAAAGAAGACACATATAAATGATCAACAGGTATATGAAAAAATGCTCAACATCACTAATTATCAGGGAAGTGCAAATTAAAACCATAATGAAATATCACCTCACCCCAGTTAGAATGGCTATTATCAAAAAGACAAAAAATAACAAATGCTGGCAAGGATGTGCAGAAAGGGAAATTCTTATACACTGTTAGTGAGAATGTACATTGATATATCCATTATGAAAAACTGTATGGAGTTCCTCAGAAAACTAAAAGTAGAACTACCATAAGATCTAGTAATCCCACTAGTATTTATCCAAAGGAGAGGAAATTAACATACTGAAGAAATATTGGCACCTTCATGTTTATTGCAGCACTATTCACAATAGCCGATATATGGAATCAACCTAGGTGTCTGTTGACAGATAAATGGATAAAGAAAATGTGGTATATATAAACAATGGAATACTACTTGGCCATGAAAAAGAATGAAATTCTGTCATCTACAGCAACATGGATGAGTCTGGAAGACATCGTGTTAACTGAAAAAAGTCAGACACAGAAATACAAATACTGCATGTTCTCACACATGTGAGAGCTAAGGAAATCATCTTGAACTTTTAGAAATAGAGGGTAGATCTGTGGTTACTAGGGGCTAGGGTGGAGTGGGGATAGTGAGAGGTTGGTTAATAGACACAAAATGACACCTAGATAGGATAAATAAGTACTAGTGGTGTACAGTAGTGCTAGGCATCTACAAGTAACAATATTTTATGTTCTCAAATAGCTAGAAGAGAGGTGCTATGTGTTCTCATCACAAAGAAATTATACATTATTGTGATAATGAATTTGCTAGCTACCTTGATTTGATAACACAGTTATATATATGTATTGAAATACAACTGTGTACCCCACACATATGTATAATCAATATTTTGCAATTTAAAAAAAGAAATAAAATAAAACAATGTGATAAGAACTATATATACTATTACTGCTGTATATTTTACAAGTGTTGGCAAATACTTTGGCAATATGTTTTCTAGTATATATTGCCCATGCATACTAAAGAAAAGCCCTACATATTATTAGAGATTATTTTTTGAATATAATTCTAACATTAATGGTAAAATGAGATTAAAAGTTAACAATCAAAAACATTAAAAATTATTTTCAAAAATTACAAAGAATTTCTTACTTCAAAGTCTTGATGGAATATTTACAATGTTCTTTTAGACAATATGGGTACATTATAAGTTATTTAAAAAGTTCACTGTGATTAATTGACATAGATGTGTTTTGTACTTGCTACTAAAAGATATTGAGCTGATCACTATCAGTAACAACAATCTTGTAATATTTTTTGCATGTAGAAGAAAGTGAAAAAGGAGTCTTTTAATAGCTAACAAAATCTGAAATTAAATAAGTCTTGGGCTCAATCACATTTTCTATTTAATTCCATAAAATGGAAATGCACAATTTCCATTTTATGATGAACCGCCGGGCCCATCTGACCGTGTGACTTGGCAGGGAAGGCTAACCCATGTTCAAGCATTTCATCTCCACCATGGATCCCTTGCATGCCTGTTTCTCACAAGGCATATAATTCCCTCCTATGGATAACATGGCCTTGCCGAAGATTCTCAGGGACCTGCATTGTGATCCTCCCACTGCCATTTGCCATAAGCTCTATACTGCATCTTTTCCCACCACTGATACCTCCACACAATAGAAGTCTGCTCGATTGTTTGGTCCAAGTGACAGGCCTGCTTACACTGCATCCTGGATCAGCTACAGAGACTTTCATTACTGTGGGACCAACTAAATGTTGGAAGCCTTTTATTTCACCTGGTATAAGGAATGGAGCAGTATTTCTAGGTGTGAAATGTCCAAAGAGGCCTGCCAGATGCTGTGCTTCCTTTTTTGTGATTGGGGGTGCAATAATTACCTCATATTTTGTAGCATATATCCAGCCACATTCCTGATTATTAGACTCTTAAATTGTCACTAAAGTGGCATCGATCTTAACACCCAACTCAAGAAGCACACACGTCTTACCAAGGTTTCCAGTGTGCTAGCCATCTAGTGGCTCAATTGCCATGATCTCATCAATATAACTGATCAATGTGATGCTTTGGGGATATTCAGGTGGTGCATATGTCTTTGTGCTATTTTGTGTCAAAGAGTAGAGCATTAACACAACACTGAGGAAAACCATAGCTAAATATTTTTGTTCATTCCACTGGAATGTGAGCTGATTCTGATCTGCTTCTTAAACTAGAGTGGAAAAGAATGCATTCACCAAACAAATGTTCATATGCCATGTAACTGAAGCCTTATTAATCTGCTCCAGTAATGCCCCTTTATTTGTCACTTTAGCAGTGATGAGAGATACTACTCGATTGAACCTGCAGTAGTATAAAATCATTCTCAAAGATCCATATAGTTTCTCCAGGGCCAGACTGGCAAATTAAATGGAGATGTGATCAGGACCATTGCACATGAATTCTTTAGGTCATTAAGAGTAGTACTAATTTTTTTCATCCAACCCCCTCTCCACTTCAGAGATGTAATTTTTTTTTCATTTATTATCTTGGTTGGGGAAGGGCAATTTCCCAGGTTTCCACTTGGTTTTGTCCACTATGATTTCTCTTCCCCATGGGCAAAGGATGTGGGGAATTGTAACTACAAAGTATAACAACTCCAATTGTACTCTTGAGCTCTGGGTAAATTAACACTTGGTAAGTCCCAGTTGTCCACTGTGACTTGGACTTTAGTCAGGACTCTATTGATCACAGGGTTCCAGTAAGCCCCCACTCTAACAAGAAGCCATGATGATGCTTTAATGTCAACTCAGACCCCAGTTTTTCAGCTATTTTCGTATTCCTCTTACTTTAGTGTACAGTGACCCAAGTAAATAGCTATAACTCTCTTTGAAAAAAGAACTGGGGGAGTCATTACAGTATGTAATGGCCATGATGCTGGAAGGTCCTTTTTCAAGGGACCAGGCCATTTTGTTAGTCGATGGGAACCAGATTTGAAAACTGGCTTGTGTCTGGGAAACGAACAAGAGCTCATTACTTTTTATTGAAGCAATTGCCCTCATTCCTCTGCTCCTCCATTTTTTCCTTTTTCGGTTGTAGATGTTAAACAGCCCCCTTCTTAACTGTTCATCTGTTTTGCCCCTAGGGATGCTATGCTCTGTTAACTATCTCCACACCTTTGTGAGGATAGAGCCCTCTTAGCTGGTGCTCTGACCTTGCCTGTAATTGTTGTAGTTGCAGCCTCCTGGATTCTGGTGACCCAACAGTGTCACCTGGCTTCTATCAATGAGGAGTGTCATCCCCATGTATATTAATGAGCTCAACTCTATGACAGCTGCAATTGTCTTCAGCCCTGTCTGCAAAGACGAGCTACAACTGAACTTCTTAATGATGCTTGATTCCCTTTCACCAGAGCATGACTAATGTCCTTGATGAATGGTATGTCCTTGCCTTTCTCCTGTGGAACCTAGCCTTCAGGTGAGTCTCCTTGTCTTTCACACTATATTTATGCCAGCATACTCACTGACCTCAGCCTCTTTATTCCTTTCTCTGCCAGCTGTTAGGGTAACTCAGGCATTTCCACTTCATGAGAATAGGCATTTGTTGTTTCCAGGATGCTAAGAACCACCCTAATAAGGAGTTTGCTTCATTCCCTGGTGTCCTTTCCAGCACAAGAGTGTTAAATTCTGTATCCCCCAAATTGGCCCCAAATGAACAAATTCTTGTTTATTCAGTCTTACATTCTAGCTCCTTTAATCAAGTCCCCTCAAATTGCATCCCTAGGTGTTTTTTTTTTTTTTTTTTTCTGGCTTCTTTATGTGCAAGCCAACTAATTCTCACAACTCTGGTTGTATAGTCTGTTTCATCACTTATGAGGCCCAGACCTCTCCAGCCAGATTAGGGAGGGATACAGCACTGGTGGCAGCCAGAAGAGGTAATGAAAGTAGCTCCTGGGGGTTCACCTGTTATATGGCAGGTGAGCAAGTCACTCTGCAAAATCTTTCAGCATGATAGAAACTCTAGCTCTTAGTAGGGAATGTTGGGCTACTTCTGCAAACCCAAAGGCATCTGTTAGATCTACAGAACTAACATCCTTAGGTACATAATCCAAATATCCCCATTTTATATTGTAGCATCCCACATTTCCCCTACCAATACCCTGACCTTTGCATAACACACCCACTTTGACTGAGCACTCCAAAATCTTTTGATTCTGACTGCTACAATTATTTCTTCAGCCTGTCTCTCAGCTATTTCTGCGACTTTTCTACAGGTGGTAAGGGTCTTATTGTTAGCTGGCTTTCCAAATTAGTCATGCACCACTTGTAAACGGCCCTCAGCCTCTTGTCATTTCTGTAGGTTATCAGTACAATTTAGCAGTAACAACGAACTCAACTCTTTTTATAGGTGTTGTTTTTCCCTCAAACCCCTGTATCTTTCAAATGACTGAATCATTGCATCTGCCACTCATTCCCCTTCACCAGGATGGTTTCCCTGTCAACACTATAAAATATTTAGCCACTGAGCTGACATCTTTTGCTAAGAACTGTCCATGTGCCTACCAACCAGGATGGAATCCTCTTTTCTGCTAGCAGTGAATGTATGATTTACAAATCCCAATCTTACTGCTTATTTTCTTGGACCACGTTTGCTTGCACAGTGTTGACCCAAGTTCTTAAAAAGCAGATGCCAAGACAGGGTTAAATGTACAAGAGCTTTACTGGGGAGAAATGCCTGTGAGAGAAAATGGGGAGAGAGCCAGAGGAGACTGGGAAAGCTGTCAGTCCAGGATGTAGGCTTGAACCCTGTGAAGGAGGAAAGGAAAGAAGGTCTTAGACTGTAGTGGAGTTCTAAGACAGTTTTTGGAAGGAACAACAATGAGTCTTTGAACCAAACTCACCCTTCTGAGGAGTCCTGCTTTTCCCAGGAATGACCTTAGTATCCTGCCTACACTGAGCCATTGTCTGGAAGCTCCCCGTGAGAAGCACATAACCTGGGTACAAATGCAATGATTGATTTCAGAGCACACCTGCTGGGGACACTGGTTAATTTCTCTCCTCACAGTCGGAGATCTGAGAGGCGGATTCTGTAGGCACCACATACATTAGTCAAAATCTAGAATTATGCATTTTTGGAAGATGAAGATGCACCTCTAAACTATTATTGATGCCTGTTCAAATGCTTGTATCAGGGAGGAGAACAGCAGAGCATTTAGACAGTGTTTAACCAGGGATAGTCTTCCAAGTGGTCACTGTCATCAGTTCTAAATAAAATCATTAAAAAGAGTAAATAAATTACACTTAAAAACAAAACAAATAAAAAAATCTCGAGTACGTGAGAACCATTAGTACAGGAGGCTCTGGATTGTGGATTTTGGTTACTCTCAATGTTTGGGGGTGGAGAGTCATGAAACTACCTACCCTTAATTATCATCTAGTCCATCCCCCTCCTCCATATAGCATTTCATTCCATAACATCTCTGTTCCCTTTCTCCTGTGATGCCTTCTCATCCCTCCTTATGCAGCCTAATTTAAGATTATAAAGTCAAAACTTATAATCGCTTCCTTAGTTCACTTACCTCCCCTTCATTGTACTAATCGAAACCACAACACTATCTAAATTCAACTTTCTATCTGTTCTATACCTGCAGCGTGTAGCTAAACATATTTGGAAACACACACACACCAACACACACACATACACAGATACTCAGATTGGTCCCACTTTACATTAGGGACCAGAAACATGAAATACTCACTTACTGCTGCTGCTAATTATATATTTCCCTGATTCATTCATTCTCTCACTCTCTAAGATGACTATTTAACACTATGTCCTTGGCTCAAACCTCCAACATTTCCTCCTACAGCCTCATTTTTTTGCTGATAACCCTACTTTCTTTTTTAGTGAGAAGAGAATTTTCCCATGCTTCCACAGTGACATTTATATATCCACTATCCACATCTGCACACATATGCTCTCTCTGCCTCTTACTGTATAAGGATTCTCACTGATTCTAATTAAAGGCAATCCCTGCCACTTAAAGTTACCATTCCAGGAATTTTCTCTGTCTATAGCGCATCAGCAATTTGGCAATATACCTGGCATTCATCACTTTTCACTGCTTATACTGTTAACAAACTGGCCACCACAATCATTCACAGAGACTATTGCATATCCTCCTAAGTGTTCTTCATACTTCCTTTAGAGTGTACATCAAAACAACTATCACTGATTGTCACAGGTTACCACTGTGTGAGCAGAGATTTTTGTTTTTGTTTTTTCCCCCAGCTCCACATCAGTCATTTTAATAAACAGTACAAAAAACAAAACATATGGATGGCTCTGACCCTCAGGTCCTTAGTCACCAGGCTCAGGCCCTGAGTCGTGGGTAACTACACCTTGGTCATCACTATGGGAATCATCAGCAATTCCAATCCTGAGCTGAGGTATGCCGATGTCTGCAAGGGACCCTGTGTGGTTCTCTTGATGCTCTGCTATACTCTGTGTAGTTTCTGATCTTGGACCCAGGAGCGAGACAGCCCCCTTCCTGAGTTACCTGAGAATCAGGAGGCCCTCCCACGTGGCCCCTGCCCAGGGAGCCCCACACTGCTCTCTACTTTGTCAGATGCAGCCTGTGATCAGGAGGCCAGGAGAGCAACTAGTGGGATTCTCGGCTTTCCTGATGAGCTTCTGCTGGAGCTTAATAAAACTTTTCTTGAGTATTAAGCTCAGGCTGCTTTTCTGCACTTTATGCAGAAAAAGGGCTTTTTTGTGGTGTGGAGCCACAGGAGATTGAGCAGGTTCTGCTTTCAGTGATAACACTACTCACACCCAGGACACTGGAAGGGGTGCTTATACATGTGTGCGGTGTGATGCCCTTGAATCCAGAAGCACAGAAAACTCTTTATGCCTTCAGGATATACTGGTGGGTGGGCTCATCACAAAGCCTGCTGGTGCCTGGCCAGATACCACCATCTCTTCCTAAAGCACTCCCATGCTCCAAACTGGGCTGCAGTAGTGAGGGGATTGAGAGGGAAGGCCTTTACTTGGCAGCCTTATGGCAGGAAGGCTGGCCAAAAGATTTGCTCTTGGAGATTTCCACAACTGAGAAGCTATGGAGACTGGTGGTGGCCAGTTTACAGGGTCACCAGTTTCTGGTGTCACCTTTGGGCTCTGAGAAGGCTGTCATGATGGGGGCAGCTACTCCCACGCTGCTGCCCCACGTCTTTCTGCAGTCAGTGCCTAGAGGAGGGCCTCTTTGTATCTGGGAGTTTGCTAGAATAGGGCTCAGCCACAGAGCTGGCCCTGGGAAGGGGAGTTTGGGAGGCTGGTGGCTCTGGCCCATGCATCCCATGCTTTCCATCATCTTTGGAGTCTCCTCTCTAACACATGTGTGTGAGGGTTAAGGAGCTATGGTTACAGCCATAGCTCATTTTGACATCCTGGCCTCACCCTTCTCTCAGCTTAACCAAATCTGTCAGGCTTCTCTCACTGGTCTCTCCCCACCCCCACCCCTGTTTTGACTTCATATGTGGTATGGCTTTGCTAACTGCTCTGCCATCTCCTGCCCAGTATGGCCACATGCCGACATATTTTATCATGCTTGTTGTGTAGCTAAATCCCCACTTGTGGGTTCAGTGTCTATTATCTTTTACTTTTATCATGGGGCTTTGAAAATCAAAGACTATGATCAGATACCTGAGTTATGTGTTCGCTAATACTTCGTAACAATTAAGAAGATCCCAGAAGATTATTTGACACAAAATAGGCTTGTTTGTTCAGAGCAAAGACAGGAACACTAGGGGGAACTATTGTCTAATTTCACAGACTAGGATATTACAACTTTATCCACATGTTAGTTATAGAATGCATACAATTCAAATGACCATTTATATAAAATATGTTGGGAGATCTATTGCTTTGCTATGAAATTTTAATCAAATAAGATGTACAGGAGTTTCTGCTTTTTGCTTGGTGTGATTCACTTCCCTCCTTCATGTCCATTTTTTTTTATTTTTTGTATCTCACACTGTGTCATAATCCATGTTGACTACCCCAGAATGGGATAGTCAGTACATCTAATGTTTTGTAGTAACTGAAAAAACTTCTTTTTTCTGACAATGACTACTTCAATATTAGATTCTAAGAACAGATTCTTTCTCATGTGAATTTCTATTATTCTAATAACATTTGTTTCTAATTTACTAATGCAAATATTTCTGATGGGCTTTAGGTCTATAGTCTGTTTCCTCTTAGAAACTTCTCTTCTGGTGTGAAGTAGAAAGAAGCCCCTGGCATGAAGAAAAGAACTTTGAAGCTGTAATTATAAATCTCTATACAAATAAAAGCTAGTACTTTTCTTATTATTAATTCAATTTGTAAAATAATGCTGATAATGGAATACTAAATAACTGTCAAAATATAACCACTATAAATCAGTGGTTATCAAACTTTGGAGAAGAATCCCCTGGAGTGATTGTATAAAATGTAGATTTCTTGAAACAATTTCTCAAGAGTTCGGTTTAGTAGCTTTGGGATGGCACTCATGCGTTGGCATTTTTAACAACATCTCTAGATAATTCTGATGAAAGAAGCGGTCAGTGGTCATCACTTGCAGAGTTATGACAAAAAGCTTTTGTGTTCATAAACTGGTTGAAATTTTCAGAAGAAAGGAACTTTGGTAAACAACTATGTGTAACATCGTAATCTTGAAGATGATTACGTAGAATCTCAGAGTTTAAAGTCTGTCTCAAAGTCATCCATCTTGAAGTCACTTCCAGAACCCAAGCCAATGCTCTTCCCTATCACCACCTCCTGACTGGAACATTATCAGATAGATACAAGGTTGGTTTGACTGAATTCAGGTTCAAAATTTTTCCTAAATTCAGTAAGTTTTACTATGATGCTCACAAAAAAGTTGATTCTTTGTACCTTAAATGATTACTGTGTGGTTATGTAAACAAACATAACAACATAGATTCTTAATTTTCTGAATGTTAGTTTGATAGGCAGAAATATCGTTACTTATTTAAGTAAAATAAAAGGTTTTTAGAAAAATTAAAAAAAATTAAAAGCTTTGCATGTCAAAGAATCTTGTTTTATACATTCTCTTCTAACCTCTTAGAGATACAAATAGAAGTGCCTTACTTGCAACATGAAAGCTTGAGATAATATATAAATTTAAGAGTCCAACTAAATCTACCCAAATCTACTTGGATTGTATATGTCCTCTCTAGAGCTTCTAAAGAATTTTTAAAAGATGCAAAGAGAATTTATCCCTCTTTTCAACTTATATCCTGGTAGATGCTGTGGTTTCCCTGGATAGACATTGAAATACAGTTTTAACATATGGCCCATATGCATTTCTAATTAAAACGTTCAATGTCAAGTACTAGAGATTCTTGTTTCCATAAATTACTTTGCATTTTCTTGGTTTTCTAAGCTGAGAATTTTTGGAAAACATCATTTGAGTATGTACTTTCATTAGGGAATAACATTTTTGGCCCAAACTTGTTCTTATTGATGTCAAATTCTTGACTTATACTAAAAGTCAAACTTATACTGAAAGTCAAAATTGCTCAGCAGCAGGATATATGAATCTGGGAGCAAAAAATGTATGTAGTAAATCATACTACTGTGATAGTAGAGTAGAGAATAAAGTAAGCAGAGGCAAGTGAAATAACACAAAAAAGAAGGCATGCTAGGCTACTTTAAAATTTAAAAATCATAAAATTATGATAGATTTAATCTGAGAGCTAATTGTTGACTCGTATTTTTACAAGCTGACTTAGAAAAAAGTTACTTACTCTTCATCAAAGTAGTTATGAATTCTTGACCTTTTATACTTTATATCTTATTATCACTTTTTCAATCTAGCTACCACTAAGGAAATCATATTAATGATTTAGCTATAACTATATCATTCTCTCAGAAAAGTAGTTTTTTTTCTTTCTTTTGCTTGTAACAATTTATATGGACATAAAAACTTGTTTTGGCAACTTTGTGTGTAAATTATAATGCAAATTTTTAGTAATTTTTCTAAAAACCTTTTATTTTACTTAAACAACCCTATCCCACTGCAATTTGAGAGAAATGGGAGTTGAGAAGAGAGGGGGTAAGGTTTAGGAATGTGCTGGAGGATCACTCGAAGCACAGGAGTGGAATGAGAGATGGCACGACAGTCAGGAAGGGGGTATGGCCCGAAGATGGAGGGAAGATTCTTCTCTTCCATCCATTACATAGAATAAAATTGAATTTGAAAATTTAACATTTTAATATTTGCTAAAATCTCCCAAATCAAAAAAGTAACATTAAATTCTTTTCTCCTGCCCTTGACCATGGCTGTAGATGCCTTTCTCAGCTCTGGATCTTGGCACACACCACTGGCTCCTGTAGGAAACTGATCCTTCTTTTCCTTCACCTTGGTAGATGCCATCCTTCCTCCAGTCTTCAGCTTAGATGTCACTTCCTCAGTCCTATACTAGGTAGTGTGCCTCTTTATATATACCCAAACCACAATGCAGTTTTGTTTGTATAAAGATTGCCATGCCCCCTTCAAATTAATTGCCTTATGACTGCCTTTGTACCTACATTGTAAGCTACCAGGAGTCAGGGAGCATGTCAGTTGTATTCAGAGAGTAGCATTTTGCAAGATAAAGTAGAGAGTCAATAAATATTTGTCGAATTGCCTCTAGTGGGATGCTTACCCCTCACACATCTTTTCTCACTGATGACTTCTCTTTCCTACCTGGCTCCAAGTTTCGAACATTACAACTTACTTATTTTTTTCTTTTTAGGTTAGACCAACTTGTCCCAAAGATGTGTGCTAGAGAAACTAATATTAAAAGACATTTTGGAAAGAAAAAAAAATTGCACAGTTAAATAAATTTGGGAAATGCTGCATGCTATCCGGTATTTTTGTTTGTCACAGAAAGTCACATTATACTTTGATATTTTAAAGATTCTATATTCTGCATTAAAGAAAACCACCTACCCTTATTTGACCTACCATTTTACAAGATTATTAGATCTTACAGCCTGTTCTCCATGACTTTTCTTTAACATTTTATAGAAGAATTATGTCACAAAAACACCACATTGGAGAAAGGTTGAGTTAAATGATGACATATGTATCCCTAGCATATATATCTATGTTGTAACTTTCAGAAGCTGTGAGCGTGACCTTATTTGGAATTTCCAGATGTAATTCGGTCACACCTCTTGAGATGTGATCATCCTGGATTACAGCAATGGGTCCAAAATCCAATGACAAGTGGCCTTAAAAGAAGAGAAGCCACAGACATGGAGAAGAAGTGCATGGTCAAAAGGAGGCAGAGACCAAAGTTGCAAACCAGTGAATGCCTGGAGCCACTAGAAGCTGAAAGAGGCAAGGAAAGATTCTCCCCCAGAACCTCCATAAGAGTGTGGCCAACACTTTTATTTCATTTTATTTTATTTTACTATTTATTTATTTTTTATTGATTATGGATATTCATGAGATACAAAGCTGATTGTCACCACTCATGCCCAAGATGCCAGATGTGCCCAGTATGGCCAGATCCATACTGGCAGCATGCCCATTACCACAAATTGGGATTATACCCTGTGCCCCCCACCCAATTTCCCATGCCCTCCCTCCCCATCCCCTTTCCCCCACTCGAGTTTGTATCCCTAGGTATGTTCTCTCCCTCTGCTAGTCCGAAGCACCAGTGTGGTCTTTCTTTCCTTCCTTGTTTCTCTTTTAGCTCCCACTTAGGAGTGAGTACATGTGGTATTTATTCCTCTGTGCTTTACTTATTTCACTCAACATAAGTTTCTCCAAGTTCATCCATGTTGTGCAAATGGGAGAATTTCATTCTTTTTTATGGCAGAGTAGTATTCCATGGTGTATATATGCCACATTTTCCTTATCCAATCATCCATCAATGGGCATTTAGGTGGGTTCCATATCTATCATAAAAAGAGCTGCAATTAACATGGGAGTGCAGATATCCATTTGACACAATGATTTCCATTCCCCTAGGTATATACCCAGAAGAGGGATTGCTGGATCATATAGAAGGTCTATCTGTAGTTGTTTGAGAAACATCCATACTGTATTCCATAGTGGTTGTACTAATTTACAGTTCCACCGACAGTGTAGGAGTGTTCCCTTCTCTCCACACCCTTGCCAGCATTTGTTATTCACCATTTTTTTGATTATAGCCAGTCTAACTGGAGTGAGGTGGTATCTCAATGTGGTTTTAATTTGCATTTCCCTGATGACCAATGATGTAGAGCATTTTTTCATGTATCTGTTGGCCATTTGTATGTCTTCCTTTGAAAAATGTATATTCAGTTCGTCTGCCCATTTTTTAATTGGGTTGTTCTTTAACCGTATAATTGCTTGAATTATTTGTATATTATGGATATTAATCATTTGTCAGATGCATAGTTAGCAAAAATTTTCTCCCACTCTGTAGGTTGTCATTTCACTCTCTTGACTGTTTCCTTTGCTGTGCAGAAGATTTTTAGTTTGTTATAGTCCCATTTGTTTATTTTGTCTTTTGTTGCTTGTGCTTTAGGGCTTATGTTCATAAAGTCTGTGCCCAGACCTAGTTCCTGAAGTGTTTCACCTGTATTTTCCCTTAGTAATTTTACAGTTTCTGGTCATATACTTAAGTCTTTAATCCATTTTGAGTTTATTTTAGTATATGGTGAGAGATGCATGTCTAGTTTCATTCTTCTGCATATGGATATCCAATTTTCCCAGCACCACTTGTTGAAGGGCAGTCCTTTCCACAATGTAGATTTTTGTTGCCTTTCTCAAATATCAGATGGCTGTAAGCCTAAGGGGTGATTTCTGGGTTCTCTTTTCTGCGTCACTGGTCTGAGTGTGTATTTTTATGCCATTACCATGCTGTTTTGTAGCTTTGTAGTATAATTTGAACTCAGGTAGTGTTATGCCTCCGGCTTTATTTTTTTCTTTTTGCTCAGGATTGCTTTGACTACTCAGGGTCTTTTGTTGTTCCATATGAATGTTAAGATTGTTTTTCCATTTCTGTGAAGAATATCATCGGTATTTTGATGGGGATTGCATTGAATCTGTAGATCGCTTTGGGTAGTATAGACATTTTCACAATGTTAATTCTTCCAATCCAAGAACATGGAATATCTTTCCATTATTTTGTGTCTTCTTTAATTTCTTTCAGTAATGGTTTGTAGTTCTCATTGTAGAGATCTTTCACCTCCTTGGTTAAATGGATTCTTAGGCATTTTATTTTTTTCGTGACTGTTGTAAATGAGCTTACTTTCTTGATTTCTCTTTCTGTTAGTTCATTATTGGAGAATATAAATGCAGCTAGTTTGGGGGCATTTATTTTGTATCCTGCAATGTTACTGAAATTACTAACCAGCTCTAGAAGTTTTTTAATAGAGTCTTTAGGTTTTTCTATGTATCATATCATGTCATCTGCAAATAGGAACAGTTTGACTTCATCTTTTCCAATCTAGATGTCCTTTACTTTTTTCTCTTACCTGATTGCTCTAGTTAGTAACTCCAGTACTATGTTGAATAGAAGTGGTGAGAGGGGACATCCTTGTCTTTTTCCTTTCCTTAAGGGGAAGGCCTTCAATTTTTCCCCATTCAGAGTAATACTGGCCGTGGGCTTGTCATAAGTGGCTTTTATTGTGTTAAGATATTTTCCTTCTATACCTAATTTGTTGAGAGTCTTTATCATGAAGCGATGTTGAATTTTGTCAAATGCTCTTTCAGCATCTACTGAGATAATCATATGGTTTTTGTCCTTGAGTTTATTGATGTGATGTATCACATTTATTGACTTTTGTATGTTGAACCATCCTTGCATCCCTGGGATGAATCCCACTGGATCATGGTGTATAATTTTTTTAATGTGTTGCTGTATTCTGATTGCTAGTATTTTGTTGAGGATACTTGTGTCTATGTGCATCAAGGATATTGGCCCGTAATTTTCTTTTTTTTCTTGTGTCTTTATCTGGTTTTTGTATCAGAGTTATATTGGCCTCATAAAATGAGTTTGGTAGACTGGCTTCTGTTTCAGTTTTTTGGAATAGTTTAAGGAGAATTGGTATTAATTGTTCTTTAAAGGTTTGATAGAATTCAGCTGTAAAGCCATCTGGACCTGGACTTTTCTTTGTTGGAAGATTGTTGATTACTGCTTCAATCTCATTGCCTGTTATTGGTCTATTCAGGTTTTCTACATCTTCTTGGTTCAGTCTGTGTAGTTTGTATGTGTCCAGAAATGTATACATATCTTCTGGGTTCTCATATTTATTGTCATAAAGTTGTTTATAATAGTCTCTAATGATTCCTTGTATTTCTGTGGTATCATTTGTAATGTCTTCCTTTTCATTTCTGATTTTTGTTATTAGGGTCTTCTCTCTTCTTTTTTTTTTTTTGTTAACCTAGCTAATGGTTTGTCTATTTTATTTACCTTCTCAAAAAAACCAAATTTTTGTTTTGTTGATCTTTTCTATTGTTTTTTGGGTCTCTATGTCATTTAGTTCTGCTTTGATCTTGATTATTTCTTTCCATCTACTACCTTTAGGATTGGATTATTGTTGTTTTTCTATTTCTTTGATATGTAGTGTCAGGTCATTTATTTGAAGTCTTTCCATTCTTTTGATGTAAGCATTTATTGCAATAAATTTGCCTCTTTTACTGCTTTAGCAGTATCCTGCAGGTTTTGGGATGACGTGTCCTTATTTTCATTAGTTTCAGGAAATTTTTTGATTTCCTGTTTAATTTCTTCTTGGACCTATAGATCATTCAGGAGCCTATTTAGTTTTCATGTATTTGTATAGTTTCCAGAATTTTGCTTGTTAGTAATTTCCTGTTTTAGTCTTTTTTGGTCTGAAAGCATACATGGGATGACTTTAATTATTTTAGATTTGCTGAGCCTAGATTTGTTACTTAATATGTGGTCTATCCTGGAGGATGTACCATGTGCTGATGAAAAGAAAGCGTATACTTTAGTTGTTGGGTGAAATGCTCTGTATATATCTGCCAGGTCCAGTTAGTCTAAAGTATAGTTTAAATCCTGTGTCTCTTTGTTGATGTGTTGCCTGGAAGATCTGTCCCATACTGAGAGAGGGGTATTCAGGTCATCCACTATTCACATATTAGGGCCTATTTCTTTCTTTAGGTCTTAGTTTGCTTTATATATCTGGGTGCTCCGGTATTGGGTGCATACATATTTATGATTGTTATGTCTTCTAGCTAAATAGATACTTTCATCATTATATAGTGGACTTCTTTGTCTCTTTTTATGTTTTTTGGTTTAAAGTCTATTTTATCTGATATAAGAATAGCTACTCCTGCTCATTTTTGGTTTCCATTTGCATGGCATATCTTTTTCCATCCCTTCACTTTTAGTCTGTATGAGTCTCTACAGGTGAGACTGGTCTCTTGAAAATAGCCTATACTTGGGTCTAGCTCTTTAATCAATCAATCGGTCTGTGTCTTTTGAATGGAGAGTTTAATCCATTCACATTTTGGATAGTTATTGACAGGCTTCATTTAATTTCTGACATTTAATTGTTTTTTATTTAGATGATTTAAATATCTTTTTATCATTGCTTCCTCTTTTATTTCTGTTCTTTCCAGTGTTAGTTGGAAATTTAAGGTGGCATGATTTAGCTTCTTTCTCTTTCTCACTGGCATTTTTTTTTTTTAATGGTGGGTTTTGCTCTTTCTTCAATATCTGTGATAGTGTTCATCATTATTCAGATTCCAGATGAAGGACTCCCTTGAGAATTTCTTGCAGGGCTGGTTGTGTGGTGGTGAACTCCCACAATTTTTGTTTGTCTGGAAAATACATTATTGCTCACTCAATTCTGAGGGGGAGCCTTGCTGTGTAAAGAATTCTTGGCTGATAATTTTTTTCTTTTAGTATTTTGCATATATCATTCCACTTTCTTCTGTCCTGTAGGGTTTCAGTTGAGAAGTATGCTGTTAGTCTGATAGGGGTTCCCTTATAGGTAACTTGATGCTTTTCTCTTGCTGCTTTTAGATTCTCTCTTTGCCTTTGAGCTTTGCAAATTTGACTATAATGTGTCTTGGGGAGGATCTTTTTGGATTGAATCTGTTTGAGGACCTTTGAGCTTCCTGAATCTTAAGGTCTGTACGTCTCCCTACACTTGGGAAGTTTTCTGTTATTATTTCCTTGAATAGGTTTTCAATGTCTTTTCCTTTCTCCTCCCCTTCTGGAATACCCATGATTCAGACATTAGAGTGCTTGAGGTTGTCTGCTATCTCTCTTAGATTTTTCCTCATTATTTATAATTCTTTTTTCCTTTTTCTTGTGTGCCTGGATTATTTCAAAAAGGCCATCCTCGAGATCTGAATTTTTTTTTTTTCTGCTTGCTCTAGCCTGCTGCTCAAGGTCTCTGTTGTGTTTTTTTTTATTTCATTGAGTGAGTCTTTCATTTCTAGGTCTGCTACACTCTTTTTGAAGGTATTAATCTCTTTGTAAATTTCTTCCTTTATATGCTGGATATTTTTTCTTGTGTCATTGTGTTCCCTAATTGAGTCTTTTATTTCTTAAGATCATTGTTCAGAATTCCTTTTCTGACATTTCAAGGATTCTCTATTCTATGGGATCTAAAATTTGAGGCTTCAGTGGTGTCATGTCTTCTTGTTTGTTTGTAGTTCTAGTATATTTTCATTGATATTTGGTCATCTGGTAGAGGACATGCTTCTGTTTCTCTGGGGTTGGTGATGAGAGTAAAGATTTCTTCCTCTATTTGCAAGCTCTACTGGTGACTGTTCTTATATCAATGTAGTTGAGGGAGTCGCAGGTTGCCTGTAGTGTGGCCCTGGCTGCTACTGTGGTCCTGAACTGTCTTTGCAATGGCAGTGGCTATGTGGCTAAGTATGGCAGTAGCTATAATACAACACCTTGGCTCTTGTTCTAGAATCCATGGCTGTAGACTGAGCTCCCAATGCCATGCAGGTCTCAGCTTACCTTGGTGCTTGCTGGGCCTGTGGGTGCTTCCTTCCCCTCCGGGCCTTAGACTGAGCTCTGGTGCCACATGGGTCTTGGCTTACCTCAGCGGCTGCTGCGACTGTGGGCACTTCCCTCTAGACCTAAGACTGAGCCACCACCTTGATTTTAGATTCCACAACTGTCAGAGAATAAATTTCCATCGTATTATGCCACTAAGTCTGTCCAAAGTTGTGACCATTATAGAGAACAACACATGTGAAAGTCATTATTTTTGTATATTAAAATGAAATATGAATATAGTTAATATCTATTAATTGTTAAAGCTGGGAAAGTAAGGGGTACTGGATATCTGATGTTGGGAGTTCAATAAGAGGAAGGATTATAGAAGAGACAGCAAAATATTTTGCCTGCATTTTATTTCCTCCCAAAGGAGTTTTTATGAAGAAAGTATTTTCTAGAGAAATAGTTTTGGAAAGCAATATTAGTAGTAGATATAATTAAAATTAATTGAGCTAGCAGCTGATAATTTTAGGCATGTTACATAAATTAGATTACTTAATTCTTACAGTTACCCAGGAAAGTATTATCTTTCCTCTTTCATAGATGAACAGAAAGCTCTTGTGTTGGTAGTAGTAATAGCAGTATTAGTAGCAATTACTACTTATTGAGAAACTGCATTATAATATACACTGTATGATATACACTGATCTAAGCCTTTAGGAATATTTTCATGTAGAATCCATAATTTTCAGATAAGAAAAAGTAAGCTCAAGGAGGTTACAAAACTAACTCAGGAGCAACTGATGCAAGTTCTAGAACTGCAATTCGAACAAAAGTCTAGCTGACTTTGTATCATCTCATGACAAGTTTATTTTAGCCCAGGTTTACATATAAAGGAAAATTTTGATAACTTATTATAAGCAGTTATCAGAAATTTGGTGTAATGCCAGGTAGGAATCCTCATTTTCAAAAGAAGGCACTCACTTATGGAAGGCAGAAAATTGGGGAGAAGAGAAACTAGACCAGGGATTGGCCACCTACAGAACTATAGGGAGGACCAGTGAAAGAGAAAATTCAAAGAATGCAAGTAAAAAATGGCTAGGAAGTCCTATGTTCTTTTGACAAAGAAAATACTCCGCATGATAACTGGTGACAAATTATTTTCATGGCTATACCAGCAAGCTGTAAGGAGAAAGAAAGCTTTCTGCCATCGCCAAATAATAGAAGAAAAAAAAAAAAATCTCAACAACTGCTTTCCTTTAAGGTTTATTATTCCTAGTGATATCAATTATTTAGAAACCTTGTCTTGTATCCATGCATTCGCCACCACAAGATTAGCCAGACCTTCTGCCTTTTTAAATTTTGACTATAAAATTTAAATGTTCTCTCTCCACAATGTCTTGTTCTTTTTTACATTCTTACTATGTTTATCTTTTTTGTTTATTTAATTCACATTTTCTTTTAAATTTCCTGGAGAAGATGACACAGATTATATAATATTTAAATGCCTTACATTTCTTTTTAAATTGAGTGCAAGTTTTTGCTTTTTAATTTTTGCTGCATACTGACCTCGTAATGAGTGAGATTCATGACCACCATACTATTTAAGTTTTGAAATTCTTTGTAATAATTAGAGATAGAATGTCATATTTATGCACATATGAATGTAGGCATTAAATAAATATGTTTTTATTACTGCAATTGGGGAAAAGCTTGCAATGAGCCACAGTAGAGGCTGTCACTCTTGCATACTGAAATCTTTGTGAAAAAATGCTCTATTTTGTAAGATAAATTCCTCACTTTTATAACCTTACCTCTATAGATGTAATTCAAATGTAAAAATCAAATCAAGAAAATTCATCATGAAATAGAGATTGAAGAAACCCTTTATGTTCAGAATTCTTTGTAAAAATCATATTAAGTAGATTATCTGCTATTTATTTTTGAGGAATACGTCAGTTTTTTTCTTTGCATACCACAATGAGGGACAACAAGTACATTGTATGATTTTCTTCATTTAACATAATTATTTTTAAAAATTGTGATTATGGGCCGAGCCCGTGGCGCACTCGGTAGAGTGCTGCGCTGGGAGCACGGCGACGCTCCCGCCGCGGGTTCGGATCCTATATAGGAATGACTGGTGCACTCACTGGCTGAGTGCCGGTCACGAAAAACGACAAACAAACAAACAAACAAACAAACAAACAAAAATTGTGATTATGCTCCATGTTCATAGTTCAGCAAACTGCTCCGGCTTATAAATGGGATAACTGTGTGTATTCAAATGAGGGATGAGGGGAGAATACTATCTAGGTTGTTCTTTTTTTTTTTTTTAACTAAAAATCTTTTTGAAGTATGAATTTGCCTGTTATCCATTGACAAATTTTTATAATATTTCTGACTACTGTGTGTGGAAAAAAACCTGCCCAGGAGACATTCCAATGCAAAACCCAAAACACTGGCTTCATGATGTTCTCTGCACTGAATGCAGTTACTAGAACATCTTATTATTTTAATATGAGAAAAAAATATATTTTTCTCAATTTAACTCCAAAGGTCTCAGTAGTGTTTGTTTAACGATTTACATTTAAACTATGTGTGCCACTCTTTGCAATGATAATGGCGACACAAACATCTGCATATGACTTTGAAAGTAACTTAATACTTAGGCCTGCCCCTAATCTCTTCACCCTACCAAATGTCTCTTGCCTTTCCTCTTCCCTAAAAAAACACCTTTGGAAAAATCAATTAGTTCCTTGAGCTTCAGTCGTGTCATATTTCATAAAAAGACTGTCTTAAACTGAATTATTATTCAGACATCTTCTGTTCTAAAGTTCTAGAATACACAGCTGCAACTCATTCGAAACACTTTGTCAAGCAGACTTCAAAGAAATTTTTTAAAAAATTTACTTGCAGATTCATGGCCCCTTCCTTCCTTCCCTCATTCCTTCCTTCCTTCCCTCCCTCCCTCCACCCTCAATTCCATCCTTCCTATGTTTCCTCTAGGACTCCATAACTGGCTAAATGAAGGGAAAAATTCTCACATAAAATGACTTTAGTTTAAAAAAGTTTCATCATTGAATATGTGTGCTACCATTTAATTTTTCTGTTGCTTCCACCAATGTTTAGGCCTTTGACCCTGCCTTCTGCTACACATAATAATTTTAAAACAATACAATTATGTTTCAATTATGCCCACTTTAATAAAAAATACTTATTTGTTTGTTTTTTTTCTTTGTTTGTTTGGTAATTTTAAGTTAATTTAATTTAATAAGTATTTAGTCTACCTTGAAATTTCCACAGCTGTCAGAGAAGCAAATATAATTTAAATAAAACAATAGCATTATCATTATTACTAGTAATGATAATACCAGCAAACAAAACTAATAGCTAATATTTATTGAATACTAGTTGTGTTTGAGGTACTATGTTAGACATTTTATATGGGCAAGTAATTTTCTTTATCAACTTTAGAAGGAGGAGCTGCAGTTTAGCATCATTAAGTAATTTGTTCCAAGATTATATAGCAACTAAATTGCTTAAGAGCTCATGATCAAAACCACCATGCTACATAAACATAAAGCAGAAAATAAAAACTATTCACCATACTGACAACCACTGTTAACATGTCCAGAATGAGCCTCTGTGCCAAAAGCCATTTTTAGTGGTGTCCCAATATGAAGGCCATTGTGAAAGCCAATGTCGGTGATGAGCCATTGCAAAGGCCACTGTGTTGGTGCATCCATGGGCCTTCTAGAGGGGAGCATCCCTATTCTAACAAGCTCCTGAACTTAATAGCCATATGGCCAGAAAGATCATAATTAAGATATTATTTGGGGTAAATAATGCCCTTTCTAGGCCACCTGTTTTAAGTTCAGATGATTTTTAGGAATAGACAAGTGTTAAGCAGCTAATAGATATTCATATCTTACAAATACTACAAAAACAAATTCAGCTACCATATATGAACATTGGTTACTTTGCACTTGACTGTGCTAAGTAGTATGAGTGTATTTATGTGTGTGCCTGTGTTTTTTGCATTTGTGAGTGTATGTGTATGTATATATGTTTGTATTTTCATTCAGTCTACAAATTACCTCATTTTACGGAGAGAAATTGAGGCAGAGATTGTAAGTAATGTGCTCCAAGTTATTTACCTGCCTGCTGGCACAGTAGAAGGAAAATGTAATTTGGATTTTGATATATATGAATTTGAATATTTCTCTCCCACTTTCTAGGTGTTAACTTATGCGACATACATTATATCAGTTTCTACATTAATAGAATTCATATAGTAATATCTAACTTAATTAGGTTGTATAAAATTCAAATGAAATAATGTATGTAAATGCATGAATTACATTGCTTAGAGAGAGTAAAGCTTTTCTCCATATTGCCCAACTCCAACTACTCTGCCTCCAAAAGCATGAGCAACTAGGCTTATCTTCCCAGTACTGTACATTGAAGAACTTTGTGGAAAAGGCTTACAGCCAACAGGAGACAACAGTGTTGGTAATAGTTTATTTCCACAAAATTCAGTATAAGTGAAAAATTACCATTGTGCTCATTTACTGTGCTTTTCTCCTGGAGAAGAAGTATTCCATAGGTAATTTAGCACCTTCAGTGCAGAGTTGCTACTTGTGGCTAACGCCTGTCTCTGGGGCATTGCTTGGTCACTTACATTATGCACAGGTCACAAAGACTGATGACACCACAGTCTGACTGTTCACACTTCACACTCACTATGTGTTTATAAATATTAAAGTCATCTCCTGATCTATTTCACACAGAGCATCA
This sequence comes from Cynocephalus volans, assembly GCF_027409185.1. Classification (NCBI taxonomy): domain Eukaryota; kingdom Metazoa; phylum Chordata; class Mammalia; order Dermoptera; family Cynocephalidae; genus Cynocephalus; species Cynocephalus volans. The sequence goes on along the minus strand of NC_084468.1, from coordinate 111,266,912 downwards.
ACATTAAATAAAATGGACTTGATAAATTCAGTGATAATTTGAAAGCTGTGTCAAAAGCAGATTTTGCTGAAATGGAAATACTAGTAAAAATGGGGACTCAGAAGGAGTCCATTATCCTCCTCACTAAGTTTGAAGAAAAATTGCCTCTTGTTAGTTTCCATTCCCTGGTGGATTTAGGCTATTTTTACAATCTGGGTTTGAACAAAGTGTCTAGAACTACCTGCCAAGGAGGAGAAGGTACTTTGTTCAAGGGACTTGCTCATCACATGAGGTAATGGCACATCTGTTTGGACCATATGAGCTGAGATAGCAGATGCTGCTGCAAACTGAGCATTTGGAGAAACAACAACAAAAATAAAGAGAAAGCAACTTTTAAACAATCCCCCTTTGGCACATATTCACAGTTTGCTGCCAAAGACTCACAGAGAGCTGTCTTCACATCCCAAACATAATGGAGCAGCTCTGATGCTTCACAGATCTCAAGGCCATCTAGAAGGATTAGTGGAAATAACTTTTTTTTTTTAATACAGCCAATTCTTTGTAACATCAGAACACTCAAAGTGATATTTTTAACTGGTGTAACTTCTGGCAAATGGAAAACCTTCCTTTATGGCTGTGTTCAACAGAAAAGGGTCATGCAATCCTTGCTAATGTTGAAAATTGCCAGATATCATTCCACCTCTACTCTTCGTGGACTTTGCTTTTCTGAAAAATTAATGTTCTATATATGGGTCAGTTGTAAGGTAAGCAACAACCTATTTATTATTAGTTTTTAATCTGCCTCTCAAACTATCCATCCGTCCCTCCATCTATCCACCCATACATACATCCGTTGCAATGGTCAGACACCATAATGAGTATTTAGCCCTGTTTTTACTTCTTAGTTGCATTAACTCAAATTATATATTTTACAACAAGTTATTCAATATGTTGGTATACTCTTCTTTAAGGCATAAATAAGAGTTAGTCAAAATAGGTTTTAATTAATGAGGACTATTACATGTAAATGAATTTATAAAAAACAGAAAGAACACTAGACTTTTTTCAGCAAATGCTAGATGCTCTACGTATAAGATAACTTTGCAACTGTGTTTACCCTGGTAATCCATATTTTTCCAGTTATCCTTGTATTTTTTTTAGTTTATAATATGTGTTAAATTTTTCATTTTTAAAAATTTGTTTATTTTTAATTGACATATACAGAGTTATATTTCAATATATGTATACAGTGTGTGATGATAAAATCAGGGTAATTAGCACTACTACAAAAAATTATCATTTCTTTCTGATGAGAGCATTTGAGCTCTTCTCATAGCTATTTGAGAACATATAATAAATTATTGTTAAAGTAATTTTTTAAAAAAATTTTATTTTGTCGATATACAATGTGGTTGATTATTGTGGCCCATTACCGAAACCTCCCTCCCTTCTACCTCTCCCCCCTACCACCCAACAATGTCCTTTCTGTTTGCTTGTTGTATCAACTTCAAGGAATTGTGATTGTTATGTCTTCTTCTCCCCCCCGGTTTTTTTTTTGTGTGTGTGTATCTCTGTGAATTTATTTATTTATTTTTAGCTCCCACCAATAAGTGAGAACATGTGGTATTTCTCTTTCTGTGCCTGACTTGTTTCACTTAATATAATTCTCGCAAGGTCCAACCATGTTGTTGCAAATGGCAGTATATCATTCGTTTTTATAGCTGAGAAGTATTCCATTGTGTAGATATACCACATTTTCCGTATCCACTCATCCGATGATGGACATTTGGGCTGGTTCCAACTCTTGGCTATTGTAAAGAGTGCTGCGATGAACATTGGGGAACAGGTATACCTTCGACTTGATGATTTCCATTCCACTGGGTATATTCCCAGCAGTGGGATAGCTGGGTCATATGGTAGATATAGCTGCAATTGTTTGAGTAACCTCCATACCATTTTCCATAGAGGCCGCGCCATTTTGCAGTCCCCCTAACAATGTATGAGAGTTCCTTTTTCTCCGCAACCTCGCCAGCATTTATCGTCCAGAGTCTATTGGATTTTAGCCATCCTAACTGGGGTTAGATGGTATCTCAGTGTAATTTTGATTTGCATTTCCCGGATGCTGAGTGATGTTGAGCATTTTTTCATATGTCTGTTGGCCATTTGTATATCTTCCTTAGATAAATGCCTACTTAGCTCTTTTGCCCATTTTTTAATTGGGTTGCTTGTTTTTTTCTTGTAAAGTTGTTTGAATTCCTTATATATTCTGGATATTAATCCTCTGTTAGATGTATATTTTGCAAATATTTTCTCCCACTCTGTTGGTTGTCTTTTAACTCTGTTAATTGTTTCTTTTGCTGTGCAGAAGCTTTTTAGTTTGATATAATCCCATTTGTTTATTTTTCCTTTGGTTGCCCGTGCTTCTGGGGTCGTATTCATGAAGTCTGTGTCCAGTCCTATTTCCTGAAGTGTTTCTCCTATGTTTTCTTTAAGAAGTTTTATTGTTTCAGGGTGTATATTTAAATCCTTAGTGCATTTTGAATTGATTTTAGTATATGGTGAGAGGTATGGGTCTAGTTTCATTCTCCTGGTTATGGATATCCAGTTATCCCAGCACCATTTGTTGAAGAGGCAGTCTCTTTCCCAGTGTATAGTCTTGGTGCCTTTGTCAAAGATCAGATGACAGTAAGTGTGTGGGTTGATTTCTGGATTCTCTATTCTATTCCATTGATCAGTGTGTCTGCTTTTTTGCCAGTACCATACTGTTTTGGTTATTATAGCTTTGTACTATAGTTTAAAGTCAGGTAGTGTTATGCCTCCAGCTTTATTTATTTTGCTCAGCATTGCTTTGGCTATGTGTGGTCTTTTATTATTCCATATAAATGTCTGGATAGTTCTTTCCATTTCTGAGAAAAATGTCATTGGAATTTTGATGGGGATTGGATTGAATTGGTATATCACTTTGGGTAGTATGGACATTTTCACTATGTTAATTCTTCCAATCCAAGAGCATGGGATATCTTTCCATCTTCTTGTATCCTCTCTAATTTCTCTCAGCAGTGGTTTGTAGTTCTCATTATAGAGATTTTTCACATCCTTGATTAACTCTATTCCTAAGTATTCTATTTTTTTGGTGGGTATTGTAAATGGGCAGGCTTTCTTGATTTCTCTTTCTGTATGTTCACTATTGGAGAAAAGAAATGCTACTGATTTTTTTGTGTTGATTTTGTATCTTGCTACTGTGCTGAAATCATTTATCACCTCCAAGAGTTTTTTTGTGGAGGCTTCAGGCTGTTCGATATATAGGATCATGTCATCTGCAAACAGGGACAGTTTGACTTCATCTTTTCCAATCTGGATGCCCTTTATTTCCTTCTCTTCTCTGATTGCTCTGGCTAGTACTTGCAACACTATGTTGAATAGGAGTGGTGAGAGTGGGCATCCTTTTCTAGTTCCTGTTCTTTAAGGAAAAGCTTTCAGCTTTTCCCCATTCAGGATGATATTGGCAGTGGGTTTGTCATATATGGCTTTAATTATGTTGAGATAATTTCCCTCTATATCTAACTTATAGAGGGTCTTTGTCATGAATGAGTGCTGAACTTTATCAAATGCTTTTTCAGCATCTATAGAGATGATCATATGGTCCTTGTGTTTGAGTTTATTAATATGGTGTATCACATTTATTGATTTGTGTATGTTGAACCAACCTTGCCTCCCTGGGATGAATCCCACTTGAATGTGGTGAATAATTTTATGTATGTGTTGCTGTATTTTGTTTGCTAGTATTCTAGTGAGGATTTTTGCATCTATATTCATCAGGGATATCGGCCTGTAGTTTTCTTTTTTGGTTATATCTTTACCTGGTTTTGGTATCAGGATGATGTTTGATTCATAGAATGAGTTTGGGAGATTTGCGTTTGTTTCAATCTTTTGAAATAGATTGTAAAGAATCAGTGTCAATTCCTCTTTGAATGTTTGGTAAAATTCTGCTGTGAATCCATCTGGTCCTGGGCTTTTCTTTGTTGGGAGCCTTCTGATAACAGCTTCAATCTCCTTTATTGTTATTGGTCTGTTCAGATTTCTACGTCTTCATGGTTCAGTTTTGGGAGCTTATGTGAGTCCAGAAATTTATCCATTTCCTCCAGATTTTCAAATTTGTTGGTGTATAGTTGTTTATAGTAGTCTCAAATGATACCTTGTATTTCAGATGAATCAGTTGTAATATCGCCTTTTTCATTTCTAATTTTGGTTATTTGAATCTTCTTTCTTCTTTTTTTTGTTAGCCATGCTAATGGTTTGTCAATTTTATTTATCTTTTCAAAAAACCAACTTTTTGATTCATTGATCTTTTGAATTGTTTTTTGGGTTTCAATTTCATTCAGTTCTGCTCTGATCTTAATGCTTTCTTTCTGTCTGCTAACTTTAGGTTGGATTGTTCTTGTTTTTCTATTTCTTTAAGGTGTACTGTTAGGTTGTTCACTTGCCATCTTTCCATTCTTCTGAGGTGAGTATTTAATGCAATAAATTTCCCCCTTAGTACTGCTTTTGCAGTATCCCATAGGTTTTGGTATGATGTATCATTATTTTCATTAGTTTCAATAAATTTTTTGATTTCCTGCTTGATTTCTTCTTGGACCCATATGTCATTAAGTAGAATGCTGTTTAATTTCCATGTGTTTGTATACTTTCCAGAGTTTTGTTTGTTATTGATTTCTAGTTTTAATTCATTGTGGTCTGAGAAAATACATGGGATAATTCCAATTTTTTTGAATTTGTTGAGACTTGATTTGTGACCTAATATGTGATCTATCCTGGAGAATGATCCATGTGCTGATGAGAAGAATGAATATTCTGAGGTCATTGGATGGAATGTTCTGTAGATATCTGCCAATTCCAATTGGTCTAGAGTATTGTTTAGATCTTGTGTTTCTCTGCTGATTCTTTGCCTAGATGTCCAATATTGACAGTGGGGTGTTCAGGTCCCCTGCTATTATGGTATTAGTGTCTATTTCCTTCTTTAGGTCTAATAGCGTTTGTTTTATAAATTTGGCTGCTCCAACATTGGGTGCGTACATATTTATGATTGTTATGTCTTCTTGATGGATCAGTCCTTTTATCATTAAGTAGTGTCCCTCATTGTCTCTTTTCATGGTTTTTAGTTTAAAGTCTATTTTGTCAGATATAAGAATAGCTTCTCCAGCTCATTTTTCTTTTCTGTTTGCATGGTAAATATTTTTCCATCCTTTCACTCTTAGTCTATGTGAGTCTTTATGGGTGAGGTGGGTCTCTTGTAGGCAGCATATAGTTGGATCCTCCTTTTTAATCCAGTCAGCGTGTCTGTGTCTTTTGATTGGGGAATTTCAGACTTTTACATTAAGAGTTGTTATTGAAAACTGTTGATTTATTCCTAGCATTTTATTGATTCTTTGGTTGTCTTACGTGTCTTTTGTTCCTTGCTTTCTGATTTACTGCTTGTTTTCCATGTTTGTTGGTTCCTTAGGTTTTATACAGTTTTGTTTGTTTGTTTTCTCTTCATGAATGCCATTTTTATTATACTAGTTTGTTTTAATTTTTCTTGGGTTTTTATGGCAGTGGTAGTTATTTTTCAGGAACCCAAACCCAGTACTCCCTTGAGAATTTCTTATAAGGGTGGTCATGTGGTGGTGAACTCCCGCAGTTTTTGTTTGTCTGAGAAATATACTACTTGTCCTTTATTTCGGAAGGATAGCCTTGCAGGGTAGTGTATTCTTGGCTGACAATCTCCGTCTTTTAGTATTTTGAATATATCATCCCATTCCTTTCTAGCTTTTAGGGTTTGTGTTGAAAAGTCTGATGTTAGCCTGACTGGGGCTCCCTTATAGGTGATTTGATGCTTCTTTCTTGCAGCTTTTAAGATTCTCTCTTTGTCTCTGAGTTTTGCCAATCGACTATAACATGTTTTGGAGAAGACCTTTTGGGGTTGAATACGGTTGGAGATCGTTGAGCTTCCTGGATCTGAAGATCTGTGATTTTTCCTATACCTGGAAGTTTTCTGCCACTATTTTGTTGAATATGTTTTCAATGCAATCTCCTTTTTCCTCCCCTTCTGGAATACCCATGACTCGGATATTTGAGCGCTTAAGGTTGTCTGATATCTCTCTCAGATTTTCTTCAATATCTTTGATTCTTTTTTTTTTTTTTCTTTTGTCTGCTTCTGTTATTTCAAACAGCCCATCTTCAATTCAGAGGTTCTCTCTTCAACTTCCGCAAGCCTGCTGGTTAAACTCTCCAGTGAATTTTTTATTTCGCTGAATAACTTCTTCAGTTAGGCAAGTTCTGCTACATTTTTTTTCAGGACATTGATTTCCTTGTACATTTCTTCTTTCAGGTCCTGTATACTTTTCCTCATTTCATCATGATGTCTAGTTGTGTTTTCCTGTATCTCATTCAGTTTCTTTAGAATTATCACTCGAAATTCCTTGTCAGTCATTTCAAGGGCTTCCTGTTCTATAGGCTCTAGAGCTTGAGATTTATTAACTTTTGGTGGTGTACTTTCTTGATTTTTTGTATTTCTGGTATCTTTTTTTTGATGTTTATTCATTGTGGCAGGGGTTTTCACAGTCCACAGGTTTGAGACTATTGACTAACTAAGATGTTGCTGTGGTTGCCAATTTGGTATGGCTACCTCCGTGACTGATCAGTTGGCCTCTAGTGCTTTGTGTGTGTGGTTGCCTCGGGTCTTGGGCCTCTCTGGGGAGCCCCCTCCCTGGTCAGCTTCTACTCTGCTGGGCTGCTGGATCACGGGGCGGTACTGCAGGGTGTGTGGTCTCTGCTGAGCTTCCACCTCCCGTGCAGGACTTCTCCCTGTTATGTGTGCTCTGGCCCAGGCTGCTGGGATGCACTGAGGCACTGCAGAGCGTGTGGTCTCTGCAGAGCTTCTCCTTCCTCTACACGATGTCTCCCTGCTCTGTGCATGCTAGGTCAGGCTTGGGATGGAGCCGGGTGGCGGCAGTGAGGCCTACCTGCTGCTGGATCACACGGCGGTCCCCCCCGCCCCCACAGGGTGTGAGGACTCTAGGAAGCTTCTATCTCCCTTGCTGGATGCCTCTGTGCTCCGTACACATTGGGCTGGGCTGCTGGATCACGGGCAGCAGTGTGGTCCCCCCATGGAGTTCCCGCCTTCCATACTGGATGTCTCCCTTCTCCAAGCACACTAAGCGGGGCTGGGGATGGAGCCAGGTGCCTGCGGTGAAGCCTACCTGCTGGATCACACAGTGGCAGCCCCACCGGGTGTGTGGTTTCTGCCGAGCCTCTGCCTCGCTTGCCGGACATGATCACATGGGGCTGGGTGGCGGCAGTGACGCCTATCTGCCGGATCATGCGATGGCATGGCGGCCCCCGCAGGGCATGTGGTCTCCGGGGAGCGTCTGCCTCCACTGCTGGATGTCTCCACATTCCATATGCATGTGTTGTTATGTTTTTATAGTCTAAATCAGTTGATTTGTGGGAGAGAGTGATGCTAGGGACCATCTATGCTGCCATCTTGGCCGGAAGTCCCAAAGCCAGTGCTTTTAACCATTCCACTCTCTCCCGCCGCTCAGTCTGAGAGTAAAGTATTAATTTGTATTAAATAAGCTTGGGTGGGCTTGACAACTCCAACAATGTAGTTTGAGTTTCTGTTGTGGTTACAATTGGTCCTGTGTAAGATGCATGTGCAGTAAACAGAGTTCTTATTTTAACATGTAGTTAAATTTGTAAGTTGATCAGTAATGATAAAATACTAACCATTCTCTTCACAGCCCCCCCAATCTCTTACAGATGCAAAGCAACTAAGTATCTCTTAAAAAGAACCAGAATGCTTGCTGATAAAAGGGAGTGCTCTCAGCTATTTTTGACACATGTCTAGGGACAGGTAAATCCTTAAGATTCCCAGTCCAGCGGTGGTGGGTGGTGGCTTTTGTTAGCTTGGGGTTTTTGGTGACCTGTTTTTATTTCACTAGGAAGGAAACAACTGAGGGCCCAACCACCTGCCAGGCATTCCAGGTAGGAAAATACAAGAAATACAGTTATTCAACCCGCTTGCCATTGCAGATTTCTTCCTTCTTAGATCACAAAAATAAAATGCATTTGATTGCTTATTTTAGCACAACACCACCGAAAATGTACCATAGCAAGACAGCCAAGCAGGACATACACTTGATTAGTAACTTCACTCACACGCAAAATGCAGGGAATCTCAAGCTTTTTGCTACAATAGAAAGCCCCATACAGTATGGAGAGGAAAATTTTGCTACAAAAAAGCATTTATAAACAGCAAAGTGTTGTATTGGAGAGATAAGAGTAAATATGGAAAAAAGGGCCCCTAGAACTACCTCTCTTTCATGATGATTGAGCCTGGGAGATTTGTCTGATATCAACATGGAATGCGTATACCTTGTTTGTAAGATGGAGGTAGGTATGCATCCCTAGAGAATCCCCTCATTAGTGGGTTAAAGAAAAAAGAAAGGAAGACATGCTGAGGTACTCAGGATTTGTGCTATTTTAGGACGATTGGAACCCAAACTGGAAGGCAGTCCAGCAATCCTTTAGAACTTCAGTATGATTCAAGGTGGAAAAGAGACAACCTGGACACCACCACAGCCCTCAATCCCCTACTAGCCCAGGGTCATACTATCTGGGTCAAAGAAATGGTGAGGCCCTTACTGTCATTAACATTGTCTATAGTCCTGAGGCTGAAACTCATGTGTACGGTGTAGATGAACAGGAAGAGCAGGAAGAAGGTGGCGAGCAGCCCCATCCAGCCTGGGGAGAAGCAGCCAGTGTACTCCATGGTCAGCAAGTATCCAACATAAAGAATTTGGGCTGCCAAGACAGTCAGTTTTTAATATCTAAACAATACAATGTAAATGAATTTCCTGAGATCATAAAATTATCAGCTAGCCAGTAAGCAGAGTGATTGGGGAACACAGGAAACGATCAGTTAAGTGTATGTGAAATATTCATGATAAATAGGGGTTAAGCAGTTCTGCTGTAGGGCTTACAAAGAATACTTTGAACATCCTTACTGTAGTCATTTAGTTATATATTGTATAGTGTAGGCCTATAATTATATATATGTGTGTAATTACTTAGTTTTTAAAAAATGTATTAGTAAATCCTTTCAACATTAAGATGTCTAAAACAAAAAATGCATGTTTAATGAAAAACTTAAGAATTGAAATTCGGTTTCCCAAGGAAGTTGATGATGATTTATGTGAGTTAGTAAAATATTTGTTGACATTAATCAACCAATATAGGAACTGCACTGACAAAATAAAAATCAAGATGCTGCCAAAGAAGCATCAACCAGTACTTTAAAAATTAGTAATTATTTTCAGAAGATCATAGCAGTAATTTAGCATGGCCTGTTGAAGATGGCATACATACATAGCTTTCTGTCTGCATGATTTTGGGTGACTATTTTTCTGAATTAATTTTACCAGTTTTCTGTTCAAAGATTTTCTTTTTTGTGTGTGGATATACTGAAATTGATGTAATAGCTGTGAATCCATTGACAGAAAAACTTTCAAACAGTTTTTTATTTGCACCATCAGATATGTCCAATAGAAAATCAACTAATTAATTAGAACAACAAACAAATTTTTCCCATTCTAAGTAATAGAATCAAAGGTTAAATTTTAGAGGATCATTCTACTGAAGGTAGAAACCTCTGACATTATTTTTCGTGCTATTATAAATTCAAGTAAAGATTTCACATTATGATAAATTATGTGTTTCCAGTGATATCATGAGTACATATATGGGAGAGCATGGCATTGAAGTAAAAATCATGTTCTTACTAAACTGGAAAACTCAGAATCGGTTTTGGTGAACACATCATTTATAATTTATACCAAACAAATTCTAATATTCTACCAGTCAAAGAAAAATCTCTAGTTGTCAAAATGTATAAATATTGTTATGTAAACATTTAGACTAGCTATGATTTTGGTAAGCATAGTTTAAAAATGTGAGAAACAGGCACTCTCATGTACTGTTTGTGGAGTATAAAATACAGCCATTTTACACAATTTTTTGCAGTTTCTAGTAATGTAAACAAAACACCTACCCTGCGCTGCAATTCCACTCTAGGTATACACCTAAAAGAAATGAGTGAATGTAATTTGATCCCCAAAAGACTGGGGAAATAACATTCCTACCAGCTTTGTTCTTAAGAGCTGAAACTGCAAACAACATAAATGTCTATCAACAAGAGAATAAGTAAAAAGAAGTAGTATCTCATATGAAGAAATTATTTTCTGCACTCTAAAAGGGATGAATGAAAGGTACAAGTAACAATATGGGTGGATATCACAGACACAATCCTGAGTAAAGAAAACACTTAAATATAGACATAAAAGAATGTTTTCATTGTTAAAGAGCTCAACAACAGACAACACTAACCTATAATGATATAAATGAATCAGAATAGTGTGTGCCCCTGGTATGGGAGATTGACAAGAAATAGGCAATGGGATGAGAATATTCTATATCTTGATTTGATTAAGGGAGAGGATACATATGGTGTAGATGAAGGTATTTCAAAAAGTTAATGGAAAAATGGAATTAAAATGTTTCCATGAACTTTTTGAAGACTCCTACATATGTCAAGATTGAATTGTAAAACTGAACAAACTAAGCTGTACAATTGGTATTTGCACATTTTCTTGTATGCAAATTATTCTTCATAAAAAATAAGATGTTAAATTTTTAATAGTGTTACTTGTATTAAAAATGCATACATGTTATCTGGTAAAAATGACACTTGTTCTATTAGTGAAATAATGCATTTGTCAAAATAGTGCAAATATTAAAGACAAAGGAGGCTAAAAATCTTGTTAAAATACATGAATGTATTATAAGAGATAACTATCCTCCTGATATTATTTTCTAATCATCAAAAAAGTAAAAATAGGGATTGTGGAAAGATGGTGGACTATAGGAACCCAAGATGTTCCTTTCACAGAAGACCAGAAAAGGTGCACCACTCCCACCACCACACTCGTCAGTGACTATGTCGAGATGCAGGATTGTCACCCACCTTCTGACTGGGAGTTTCATACCGTCCCACACTGCTGTCACCTGTAGTGTGGCTCCAGCAATTGCTGAGGCCTGTAGCCATCCACAGCAGTGGCACACAGGATCCATGTCCACACTGCCACACCAGCCAGACAGCCATGTGTGGGACACCTACCCAAGCCACCTTAATAACCCAGCTATGCATGGGAATCCCACCATAATCACATACAGTAGCTGTCACACTACCTAGACTGGCTGGTTATGGGACCCCCTGCTGATGCTGAAGCAGTAGCCAGATCAGCCATGCACAGCATCCCTGCCCAAGCTGCTTCACCAGCCAGCCTGGCTATGCATAGACCCCCACTCTCTAGTCACATGCAATGAGGCTGCTTCTGCCATAGGCATCATAGCAGGTGGATCAACTGGGCACAAAACACCTGCTGACACTGAAGCAGTAGCAAGCCCAGCTTGGTGTGGGATTTCTCCACCACCAGTGCCTGCAGCATATTCCCACAGCCATATACACCACCACTGCACCAGCCAACCCAGTTTCATGGGATCCTGAGTCTAAGCTACTGTAGAAGTCAGCCTGGCTGCATGTGGGACCATCACCATAGCTGCCTACAGAATGGCTGCTACTGTCATTGTCACACCAGCCAGACCAGCCACATGTGGGATCCCAATCTGTGCCACTGCATCAGCCAGACTGGCTGTGGGTAGGACTCCCTGCCAGTGCGGAAGCAGTAGCCAGCCCAGCTGGATGTGGGACCCTGGCTGCTACTGTCTGCACCACTGCTCCCACCACTGCCACTGCTGGCAGTCATACACACCACTACAATTGCTGTTGCACCAGTCAGACTGGTTGTGGGTAGGAGTCACTGCTGCCACCGTGCATTGACACAAGAAGGGTCACAAATGGAGCCACCAGAAAGAGGTAAACCAGTGCAGACCCACACACCGGTGACCCAACCCACAAAGGTAATTACTCTTTGTGTGCAGTGAGTGCAACTGCCTTGACCTAGGGAGAGATACACGCAGAGAACCCAGAGATTACAGAAACCCAGAATAGCCAAACAGTGCACTGAAGAATATTCCCAGCCACCACCAGCCCATCTCTCCACCAAGAAAGCAAGGACCTATAGGAACAAGGAAAGAGAAACCTCACTAGGGTCATTCATTCAAGCCAAGGAGATCCAGTATGCCCAAAGGCACCCATCAAGGTTATGGGACACTAACCAGAGAGTCCACCTATGGTCACTCATCCCAGCCAAAGAGTGACAAGGAAGCCAGGCACTTCACCCAAGACTTTGAGAGCTCACGCACATCCTTGAAGTCCCAACACAGTGTCACTAATCTCAGCAAGAAATCACTAAATGCCCCAGTGCCTATGCCAGGAGGACACTCACACATGACTCCAACATTGCATATGGTAGAAGTACACACTCTGAGACTACACTACTGTGTCTACCTGGAACCAATACTAATGCACTCCACTAAACAGTCAGTATATAAAACACATCTACAGTAGGAAATCACTATCCTCGAATCCCACCCCAGAGTAACAGAAGAAGCAACTGCTGTACCAGATGACTAGACATTGATGTAGAGAGACTAGAAATATGAAGGAATGGAAAATGATATATCATGCAAATGGACGAAAAACTATCAGTAGTAGCCATTTTGTATGAGATAAAATATACTTAAAACCAAAATCCATAAAAAGGCAAAGAAAGCCACTATATAATGATAAAGGGATCTATTCAGCAAGAAAACATAACAATCATAAATATACATGCACCCAACACCGAAAAACTCAGATATATAATGCAAACACTATTAGACCTAAAGAAAGAGACCCCAGTACAAAAATAATTGGGGATCTGAACACCCCTACCAGCACTGGACAGGTCATCTAGGCAACAAATCAACAGAGTAACACAGGATTTAAACTACACTTTAGACCAGTTGGACTTGGAAGATATCTAAAGAACATTTCATCCAACAACTACAGAATATACATTCTTCTCATCAGCACATGGAATATTCTCCAGGATAGATCACATGTTACATCACAAATTGAATCCCAACAAATTTTAAAAAGTCAAATAATTTCAAGTATCTTTTCAGACCAAATGGATTAAAACTGGAAATAAATAAAAAGTAAAACTCTGGAAATTATAGAAACACATGGAAATTAAACAACATGCTCCTGAACAACCCATGTGTCCAAGAAGAAACAAAACAGGAAATCAAAAAAAATTATTGAAACTAATGAAGATAAAGACACATCATACCCAAACTTGTGGGATACAGCAAAAGTATTAAGAGGGAAATTTATTGCAATAAATGCTTACATTGAAAAAATAGAAAGATTTCAAATATACAACCTAATGCTTTACCTCAATGAACTGGAAAAAAAAAGAACATATCAATCCCAAAATTAGTAAATGGAAAGGAATAATTACCATCAGAGCAGAACTAAATGAAATAGATACCAAAAGAATGATACAAAAAAATCAATGAAATAAAATGTTGTTTTTTTGAGAAGATAAATAAACTAGACAAACCATTAGCAAGGCTAACTACAACAAGAAGAGAGAAGACCCAAATAACAGAAATCATAAATGAAAGAGGAGACATTACAACTGATACCACAGAAATAAAAAGAATCATTAGAGACTATTGTAAACAACTAGACACCAACAAATTTGAAAACCTGGAAGAAATGGATATGTTTTTGGATCCATACAAATTACCAAGACTGAACCAAGAAGACATAGAAAACCTGAACAGACTATTAACAAGGAATGATATTGAAACAGTAATCATTAGTCTCCCCCAAAAGAAAGGTGAAACACCATGATAGCTTTAATACTGGATTCTCCCTAACTTTAAATATGAATTAATACCAATTCACTTCAAACTATTCCAAAATATGGAAATAGAGGCCATTCTCCCAAATTCATTCTATAAGGCCAACACCATTCTGATACCAAAACCAGACAAAGATACAATAAAAGAAAGCTAGATAAAAATACCTTTGGTGAACATAGATGCAAAAATCCTCAACAAAATATCAGCAATGAGAATACAGCAATTATCAAAAAAATTATACACTGTGAGATTCATCCCAGAGATGCAAGGATTGTTTAACATATGCAAGTCAATAAATATGATACACCACATCAACAAAATTAAGGATAAAAACCATGTGATTATCTCAATAGATGCAGAAAATTCATTTGACAAAATTCAACATACCTTCATAATACTCTTTGCAAATTAGGTGTAGAAGGAAAGTATCTCAACACAATAAAAAACATATATGACCAATCCACTGCCAATAGCATCCAAAATGAGGAAATGCTGAAAGCTTTTCCCTTAGCTATAGGTAAAAGACAAGGATGTCTTTTTTAACACAGTATTTGAAATCCTCGCCAGAGCAATCAGGCAGCATAAATAGATAAAGGGCATCCTGATTGCAAAAAAATAAAGTCAAACTCTCCCTGTTTGCAGATAGCATGATCCTGTACATAGACAAATCTAAAGACTCTCCCCAAAAACTCCTAGAGCCAATAAATGTTTTCAGTAAAGTTGCAGGATGCAAAATCAGCATGCAAGAATCAGTTGAGATTTCATACTCCAATAGCAAGCTAATTGGAAAAGAAACCAAGATAGAAAGCCCATTTACAGAAGTCATCAAAAAAATGAAATACCTTGGAATCAATCTGACTAAGGAGATGAAAGATCTCTACAATGAGAACTACAAATCACTGCTGAAAGAAATTAAAGGGGACATAAAAAGATGGAAAGATATTCCATCCTCTTGGATTAGAAAGATTAATATTGTGAAAATTACCATATTACCCATAGTGATCTACAGGTTCAATGCAATCCCCAGCAAAATACCAATGACATTCTTCACAGAAATAGAAAAAAACAATCCTAACATTCATATGGAACAACAAAAGACCCCAAATAGACAAAGCAATCCTGAGGGGAAAAAAAAAATAACCCTGAGTCATAAAACTCTGTGACTTCAAACTATACTACAAGGTTATTGTAACCAAAACAGCTTTGTAGTGGCATAAAACAGACACTCAGATCAATGGAACAGAATAGAGAACCCAGAAATCAACCAACATACTTATAGCCTAGTTGACCTTTGACAAAGGCAACAAGAACATACATTGGAGAAAAATTGCCTCTTTAATAAACGGTGCTGAGAAAATTGAACATCTACATGCAGAAGCATGAAACTAGACCAGTAACTCTCTACATATAGCAAAATCAAATCAAATTGGATTAAGTACTTAAATATAAGACCTGAAACTATAAAATTACTAGAAGAAAACATAGGGGAAACAGTCCAGGAAGTAGGACTAGGCAATGACTTTATGAGTAAGACCCCAAAAGCACATGCAACAAAATAAAAAAATAAACAAATGGGATTATATCAAACTAAAAAGCTTCTGCACAGTAAAAGAAACAACTATTAGAACAAAAAGACAACCTACTGAATGGGAGAAAATATTTGCAAACTGTGCATCTGACAAGTGATTAATATCCAGAAGGTAAAAAGAACTCAAACAACTTAACAGTAAGAAAAGAAGTAATCTGATTTAAAAATGTGCAAAGGAGCTGAACAGGCATTATTCAAATGAAGATATACAAATGGCCAACAGACACATGAAAAAATGCTCAGAATCACTAAACGTTAGGGAAATGCAAATCAGAACCCCATTGAGATAGCGCCTCAAGCCAGTTAGACCTGCCAGTATTCAAAAGACTGACAATAATAAGTGATGGCAAGGATGAGGAGAAAGGATGACCCTCCTACAGTGTCAGTGGGACTGCAAATTAGTACAACTATTAAGGAGGGTCCTCAAACAATTACAGATAGAGCTGCCATACAATCTAGCAATTTCATTGCTGGGTATATACCCAAAGGAATAGAAATCATTATGTCAAAACTGGTACCTACACTCCCATGTTTACTGCAGCTCTATTTACAGTACCAAGAGTTGGAACCCACCTAAATGCCCATTGACAGATGACTGGACAGGAAACTGTGGTGTATGTACTCACTGGAATTCTACTCAACCATGAAAAAGACTGAAATTCTGCCATTCACAGCAGCATGGATGAACTTAGAGAAAATTATGTTAAGTGAAATAAGACAGGTACAGAAAGAGAAATACTGCATAACTCATAAGTGGGAACAGGAAGGAAGAAGGAAGGAAGGGAGGAAGGAAGGAAGGAAGGAAGGAAGGAAGGAATGAAAAAGAAAAGAAAGAAAGAAAGAAAGAAAGAAAAAAAGAAAGAAAGAAAAAAGAAAGAAAGAAAGAAGACAGAAACAACAATCACAACAATATGTTGAACTTTCGAAAAAAAGAGAACAGAACTGTGGTTATTAGTGGTGGGAAAGGGGGAGGGGGAAGGTGGTTAGCAAGAAATTGGTTAAGGTTCACAAAGATTGATTATGTTTTGTAAACATGACTATACTAATTATCCTGATTTGATCACCACATTATTGTACACAGGTATTGATATTCAAATCTATAACCCACAAATATGTATAATCAATTAAGTTTAAACCAAAAAACTGTCAATAAAGTAAAAATAAATTTAAAAAATGAAATAAAATAAAAAAAACTTTTCACCAAAAAAAAAAGTTTTTAAAAATTTTAATTTATGGTGCGTGAATATATACAAGTTTTAAAAATGAATTTTAAATATAACTACTTTATAAGACCAACAACATATTAAAATATTTTCTTAATAAGTATTTCAAAATTATATAATTTAAATTGCTTTAAATATCCCCCTTTTGCCCTCAAAAGTGTCATAGTATGGACAAGAAATTATATACTCTATTTTCACATGCTATTATTTGAAATTGCAAGATTTCATGAGATAAATGTATTATATATATTTCGCTTGTGAGAAAATTAAGGCTCAGAGAAAATAAATGACTTATCAATATCTGCAAAGTGTTTGGTATTAGAGTGGATTGGGAGAAAGGATTTTTTCCTAAAATCTTTCCACTATCCCATGATCACTGTGTTTCCATCAAACTGAATAATTGCTTGCTTAACTCACTTAAGAAGCATTTATTCAGGGGCTATAACATGACATACTCTACCCTAGGTTGCAGAGTTAGAAGGTACCAAAATATAGTTCTTTCCTAAGAAAAGCTCACAGTCTAATGAAGGTAAAATAGGGATGAACTACAATGCAAAGTGAGAGTTTTATGGTGAGTGTGCAGACAGCAATCATGGGTGTACATAGATGCACTGGCTAATCTTTCCAGCACATGGGGTTTGGGAAAGAGGTAATGATTAAGTAATATATTTGTTGCCTACATTATTACTTTTCTAGTTTTAATATCTACGTGTACATCACAAAAATGTGATTTTGTTTTCCTGTTTTTGAACATTTCATAGATGGAATCATGCAGTGATATAAAGGCATCTGTTTGGTAGACATTGCCACCACTTTGGGATAGGCCTGTCAAAATACCCACCAATTTTACTTTGCATACTTGGAATAATCTGAAGAGCAGTTGATGAATTTCTCCTCACCAACTTCACGTATTCTAGTTAAGGCTGAAATAAGAAAAACTGAACACTGTGATAAATTTTCTCTTTCATGATTTTCATAAATTTATCATTCATGGGGATTTGTTGGAACTATACCAGGTCCTGATGAAGAGACAGCTTGTAGAATAGGTAATATGCAGCCCTGGCTCAAAAGAGATGGTTGTGTACAGGGGGGAAATTTACCATCTTTGTCCCTTCCAAAATTCATGTTGGGACTTAATCCTTATCGTGGTAGTATTAAGAGGTGGGGGACATTAGGGGAATGATTAACTCATGAGGGCTCTGCCCTATGAATGTATTACTGTCATATAAAAGAGCTAGAGGGAATTAGCTTAGCCTCTTTTTCTCTTTTTCTTCCTCCATATGAGGATGCCAAGAGAAGAAGCCATCCATGGAACGGGCCATCACCAGACACAGAATCTGCTGGCGCCTTGGTCTTGTACTTCCTAGCCTCCAGAATTGTAAGAAACAAATTTCAGTTCTTTAGAAATTACCCAGTGTAAAGCATTTTTTTATAGCAGCAGTAACGAACTAAGATAATCTTAATTTCCAAAGGATTTACTTCTATGAACTAGGTACCTTATAATAACAACTAAGAGACACTGAATGCTTACTAGGCACCAAATATTTTTTAAGTGCTTTGCACTCCATAACAAGGTAAACCAGTGTGCAACCTAGAGATGAAAAGAGGAGTATTTCAATTTTCAGTCCCTGAAATAGTTTTTTAGCAGAGAAGAGCAAACTGAGTATCTTTTCTTTTTGTATTTTTCATTTTAAAATATTTAATTGGCAGAAAGAGATTGTTTATATTCAAGGTGTATAAACTGATGATTTGATATACATGTACATTGTATAATGATTACCACAAATTAATTAACATTCAACATAACTCATGCTTTATATTAGATCTCTGGAACTTGTTTATCTTATAACTGAAAATTTGTACCCTTTGACCAACATCTCCCTATTTCCTCTACTCCCTGGCCCCTGGTAACCACCATTCTGTTCTCTGCTTTTATGAATTCTACTTTTTTAGTTTCTGTATAAAAGTGAGATCATTATTTGCCTTTCTGTGTCTGGCTTATTTCATTTAGCATAATGTCCTCCAGGTTCATCCATGTTGTCACAAATGGCAAGATTTCCTTCTTTTTTATGATTGAATAATATTCTATTGCATGTATGTATTATATTTTCTTTACCAATTCATCCATTGATGAACACTTAGATTGTTTTCATATCCTGGCTATCATGAATAATGCTGCAATAAACATGGAGGTTCATATACTTCTTTGAGATACTGACTTCATTTCCTTTGGATTTATACCGAAAAGTGGGATTGCTGGATCATATAGTAATTCCATTTTTAATTTTTTGAGGAACCTCCATGCTGTTTACAGCAGGTATCAGAGCCTTTATCACCACTCAGTGTTTAAAAGTATCTGAAGGTACTTAAGGTATACACACAGGAATTCATTAAAGAAATCTCAGCAGAGTTAATGCCCTTGACACATGCTTAAAAGATCTCTATTAACTTTTCATAAGATAGGAACACAAACACAGGATTGAACAAACACATACAAAATTGTATTTATATTTAATATTTATTAGAATTCATGTCATTACCTCACTCAGACTTTATAAGTATATCCATCTACTCAGCAGATATCCTGTTTTTCTATAAACATTACAGAATCCTATGATATAAATTTTAATCTTAAAATGCCATTATTTAAGTTTCTCTGAAATGGAGGTCTGGAGAGACCCTACCTATACTAAACGGAAGAGTTGTCATTTAAGTAATTGTAGCCAGATTACCATATGTATTAAAACATCCTTGCTAGAAATTATTTATATTTGTGAGTCTAAAAAGCAAGCAAAGTGATCATCAGATCATAAAAGGCTTTTATACAAAATAGCTAAAAAGGCAATAATGAATAATGTATATGCTGTTATTTACGCAATTACTTGTATTTTAGATTTCCATATGTGACTGGTTGTCTAGGGGAAGACGGGTTGTTGTAAAAGCTACCAGATTAAAATATAATAAAATAAAGTGTGATTACATGAACAATTTGTTCTTTTGTAGACTTATTTTGGTCAGTGATGAAACATTCCATGGAATTAATTTGAGGATATGATAGAGTTCTTGAGATCTTCAACCAAAACTAAAATATTCTGAATATTTAACCTTAATGTGTTTTCTCTTTCACTTAAATATTACACGACTTGGACAACTCAATGGGGCAGGAGTTTCATTCTCTTACACACATGGATGTTCCTGTTTCACAGAGGGCTCCCTTGGGACCTTGAGTTTACCTGTGAACCCCCAACAGCCATTTTCACGTTTTTCACTATGATCCAGCTCAACATTGTTGTCTCTAGTAGTTGGTGAACCCCAAATCCCTGTATGTTTTTCAGAGAGTGCCTAAGGGAGCAAAACAGCGGATAAAAACTAAAGTGCAGTTTCGAAATAGTTTTCTGGGAAGTTTTATCTTTTATGTCTGAGATCCTTGTCAGAGTAGGAGTTTGTCTTTCTCCATCTTTGTCTTCGTGTGCTTATAGTTTAATCAGCTGATTGGTAAACATCACTCCTTATATGCATTTGTAAGTTCAGGTAAATGTGTTCTTTTCCTGACCGGTAAGGGGATCGCCACCCTTGGCTTGGTGTCGTCTGCACCAAGCTCAGCCAGTGAGTGCACCGGCCATTCCTATACAGGATCCGAACCCGCGGCCTCGGTGCTACCAGCACCGCACTCTCCCGAGTGAGCCATGGGGCTGGCCCAAATGTGTTCTTTTTAAACTTCAAAGTTTTGCTATTACCATCAGCTTAATCCATTGGTTCCTGGACTGCTTATTTCTGACTCCTCAGCTCCATCCCAACCCAATGAGGATTAAAGTCACTGCGATCAGTATTAGCATATAGCGATTATAAAATAATAAAACACATTCAGAGAAATTTTCTCCTTGTTTTATTTAAATCTTTACTATGCTGTTGCCTCACTTCCTACTACTATTTACTATTAGAAATATTTTACTAAAAAATGGAAGATTATGATTATATTACCCTAGTGATGTGTAGTCAATGAATTTTATATTAACATCGAACCCTACCTAAATGAGTGACTGAGGGATGAATTGGGGAAGAATCAGGAGTAATAACACTGGTTTGAATCTTGGTTCTAACATTTAGAAGTGTACATCTCATGCTTCTTAAGGCTAAAATGATATAATCAACTAATAGCCATGATAGCAATTACTCCAATTTACTACCCCAAATCCTTTATTCACCTACTAATGGTCTAAAACAAGCTTTTAATAGAGACAACTGAAAATTAAAATTCACATTTGAATTTCTTTAGTGAGAGATGAATAAAATGAAATCCAAGTGAACAACAACAACCACAAAGCAAAGTAAAAATAAAGAGGCTGGCTATTCTCTTTCCCTTAGAGTAATGTATTCATTTTTGACATGAGGGCAACCCATTGTGTTATTACTTCTAGAAGCATACATCTAAAATTTTGTTTACATATTGAGCAAGTTTAGTAAATTAAAAGTTGCTCATTAACAGATATCAATATGTATAAGGACGGTTTGTCTAATTATGTGTACAAGTCCTACAGCAGTGATACAATAAGTGCCCCAGCATTGCTGCTTGGCACTTTCCACTAGCAGAGTCAATTCCTAGGAGAAAAATAACATCTTATATTCTCTGCTCAAGACTGAACTTGGAAAAGGTGTTGAAAATGTGTATAGAAAAAGACACAAGTAAGTGAATATTATACTTGCTTATTTTTAACACAAGGGAAAATTAGATGAATATCTAAGTAATATGTTTTACGTATTTTTTATAGGTATATATTTTTTAACAAGACTCATTCTGGGAAGGATTAAGTCCCAATTGGAAAATGACCGAAAATAATACAGTGATGATTTTAAAAATTATTAAAGGTGGGAACAATGGGTGAATGATTAATAGGAGAAAAGAGGAATTAATCAAAATAAAATGTTGTGAAGTTAAGAATAAGGCATGATGGTCACTGGTGCAATCCCCAAAATAGCTTTGGTTCTTCCACAGGCACACAGTAGAATTGTACATTCATTCCTCCTTGAAGTTAGATAAGGGCAGGTGAATTGATTTGGTCAATGAAATGTGAATGCAAGTGACATTTGCTTTTCTGACAATAAGCTTTAACAGTCACTGAATACTTATCCACTCCTTTTTTTCCTGTCTTGGTAACCAGAAACATTTGTGATGTGGAATGCTCTATCACTCTGTTCCCAAAACAAAAGTGTCCCATGGTAGAAACGCTGCATGAGTAGAAAACTCACACTATGTGTCTACCATAGGACACCTTAAATAAACTTTTAAAAAATTTTCTACTCTGCTGTTTTAAGCCACTGTGATTTGGGATTGTTCATTACTGTAGCAAATCTAGCCTGACTTGACTCATACATAGGATCATATACAAAACTCTTGGTGTGAAATTCTCAATGACTTAATAGAGGTGGTTCAAAAATTGGGCTCTAAGTTTTCTGGACAACAATCCAAAGCCAAAAAGCCTGTTATATCAACTTTCACATTGTTATAGGCAGTTCACACCAAGGAACCTCCCGGGAGAAGGAGGATAGTTATCAGGCATTAATGCTATTATCACACTGTTTTCCTTTAACCAGAGAAGTTCTATGTTGATTTTTTTTGCATTTTGTATTTCCCTAACTTTAGTGTAAAATATTTTGCCAGAGTATAAATTCAGCCTCCATTAATTCCTTCATACTTACAGCCAAATCCTTGGACATAATTTTCAGCACAGCCAGACCTTGATTGAAGAAGATTAGAGTCATTTAAAATATTGTCCTTGAGGTTCTCTGGCTTTCATGCAATACTCTGAGTTAATAGCTGAAAAGAGCTTGTTTGTTTCTTTGTTAAGGGGTACAATCACAATTAATGCTGTCAACCCACTCCAGCATCTTTATAATTACTCTTACTTCCAAATCTTTCAAATCCTACAGCTATTGCATAAATCATTGTACCTCTTTCCATCCTAATCCCCAATCGTCATCAAACACAGGTGAGACAGACAGTAATTGTGATGCCACAGAACACCATCTGTTATCACTGCTCCACTTACCAGGAGCAATTTGGTGCTCGTGGTCATATGAATGGTGAGGGATGCAATCCCACAGTCCCATCCTTTGGATATGCTTCCTAGAACCATTTGTGGTAATAATTGCGGTAGGATCAGTTTCCCCAGAAGTTGGCCCTGAGATAAGAGTTTGAGTGAAAGTTTATGTTGTTGTTTGTGCTAGAAGGCTCCTGTGGTGGGATGGGAAAGTGAGGCAGATTAGGGATTAAATCCAATACAGTATGCATTATTGAGCAGGTTACTATTGTGGGTGTTAAAGGATCCATCCTTTGGGACCTTCTTTGAGACTGTACTGAATACAACTCAGAGTTGTTCCTGGGGTGGTGAAAGCTGGAGTACTCATGTGCCGAATTTTTTCTGTAATGGGTTGAGTTATCTCAGGCATTTACTCTTCAGCATCATGGCCTACTCCATGTGAAGGCAAGCAGAAATTTGTTGTCATAAAAATGCACTCAGAGTCATAGGTTCTAGTAATAGGATGGTGAAGACTTGCAGTGTAGACTGATTGCAGACTTAACATGAACAGTGCACCAAAATTAGAAGTTAACATCCAATATTATTTGTTAATCCCTAATAGTTAACCATCTCTAATACTCTTTAAAAATTATGTTGTAACTATGGCTCTATGATTCTGCTCTATGTTTTTGTGTGTGATTGCATGAAAGACATAAACTCGAAATATTTCAGCTCTACATTCAAGGCACTTCACAATCTGCACTCAATCTATCAACTCACATTCTCTTTCATTATTTTCTATATATTTTTTCTAAATAACCTGTTATTTTTACCAAGCCAATTTCTTCAGGGCTACCATTTGCATTTATTTATTTATTTTATTATTTATTTTTATTTTATTAATATACAATGTAGCTGATTTTCATGTCCCTTTACCAATTCCTCCCTCCCGTCTCCCTCTCTCTCCTCCCCCACATCAACATCATATCTGTTCACTTGTCTTAACAAATTCAAGGAATTTTGATTGTTGTGTCTTCTCCCCCCACCCTGTTCATTTGTGTATTTATTTATCTATTTTTAGCTCCCTCATATAAGTGAGAACATGTGGTATTTCTCTTTCTGTGCCTGACTTATTTCACTTGATATAATTTTTTCTAAGTCCATCCATGTTGCTGCAAATGGTAGTATTTCATTCTTTCTCTTAGCAGAGTAGGATTCCGTTGTGTAGATATACCACATTTTCCATATCCACTCATCTGATGATGGACATTTGGGCTGGTTCCAACTCTTGGCTATTGTAAATAGTGCTGCAGTAATCATTGTAGTACAGGTATCCCTTTGACCTGATGATTTTCATTCCTCTGAGTATTTTCCCAGCAGTGGAATAGCTGGGTCATATGGTACATCTATCTGTAATTGTTTGAAGAACCTCCTTACCATTTTCCATATAGGCTGCACCATTTTGCAGTCCCACCACCAGTATAGGAGTGTTCCTTTTTCTCCACAACCTCACCAGCATTTATCAATCTCAGTCTTTTGGATTTTAGCCATCCTAACTGGAATGAGATGGTATCTCAGTGTGGTTTTGATTTGCATTTCCTGAATGCTGAGTGATGTTGACCACTTTTTCATGTGTCTGTTGAGCATTCATATATCTTCCTTTGAGAAATGCCTATTCAGCTCCTTTGCCCATTTTTTAATTTGGTTGTTATTATTATTATTATTATTATTATTATTGCTGTAAAGTTGTTTGAGTTCCTTGAAGTTTCTGGATATTAATCCTTTGTCAGATATATATTTTGCAAGTATTTTCTCCCAATCTGTTGGTTGTCTTTTAACTCTGTTGATTGTTGCTTTTGCTGTGCCAAAACTTTTTAGCTTGATATAATACCATTTGTTTATTTTTCCTTTGGTTGCTTGTGCTTTTGGGGTAGTATTCATGAAGTCTGTACCCAAACCTACTTCCTGGAGTGTTTCCCCTATGTTTTCTTTAAGGAGTTTTATTGTTTCAGGGTGTATGTTTAATTCTTTAATCCATTTTGAGTTGGTTTTGGTATATGGTGAGAGGTATGGGTCTAGTTTCATTCTCCTGCATATGGATATCCAGTTTTCCCAGCACCATTTGCTGAAGAGGCAGTCTCTTCCCCAATGTATAGACTTGGTCTGTTTGTCAAAGATCAGATGGCTGTAGACATATGGCTTGATTTCTGGATTCTCTATTCTATTCCATTGATCAGTGTGTCTGTTCTTATGCCAGTACCATGCTGTTTTTGTTATCATAGATTTGTAGTATAGTTTAAAGTCAAGTAGTGTTATGCCTCCAGCTTTATTTTTTTGCTCAGAATTGCTTTGGCTATTCATAGTCTTTTGTTATTCCAAATAAATTTTAGGATAGTTTTTTCCATTTCTCTACAGAGAAAAACGTCATTAGAATTTTGATGGGGATCAATAAAATCAAAGACAAAGACCATATGATCATCTCTATAGACACTGGAAAAGCATTTGACAAATTTAAACATTCATTCATGATAAAGACTCTCTACAAGTTAGCATAGATGGAAAGTATCTTAACATAATTAAAGCCATATATGATAAGCCCACAGCCAATATTATCCTGAATGGGGAAAAGCTGAAAGCTTTTCCCTTAAGAACAGGAACTAGACAAGAATGCCTACTCTCACAACTCCTATTCAGCATAGTGTTGGAAGTACTAGCCAGAGCAATCAGAGAAGAGAAGGAAAAAAACGGCATCCAGAATGGAAAAGATGAACTCAAACTGTCCCTGTTTGCAGATGACATGATCCTATGTATCGAACAGCCTAAAGCCTCTATGAGAAAACTCTTAGAGTGGATAAATGATTTCAGCAAAGTTGCAGGTTACAAAATCAAAACAAAAAGCAGTAGCATTTTTTATACTCCAACAGTGAACATTCAGAAAAAGAAATTAAGAAAGCTAGCCCATTTACAATAGCCACCAAAAAAACCCACAAAAAACTTAAGAATAAAGTTAACCAAGGATGTGAAAAATTTCTATGAAGAGAACTACAAACTACTGTTGAGAGAAATTAAAGAGGACACAAGAAGATGAAAAGATATCCCATGCTCTTGGATTATAAGAATTAACATTGTGAAAATGTCTATATTACTCATTCTCATTTTTTTTGGCAAATGCCTATGTGACTGAAATGACCTGTCCATGTTTATCAGCCTACCTAAATTTCATTGATTTTTAAAAAAGATTTCCCTCAAATTCAACTTTCCACACTATTACTATGCAGATGCACAGTTGACCTTTCTTATTTTCTAAAATTTTAGTACTTTATATTTGCATATAAACATATATATTATAAAAAAAAGAATAAATGTATATGTTACTTATTTTGGCACCTATTGACACATTAGTTTATGGAACTTTATAAGCTGATTTTTTAAAAAATGTTTTATAAACACATGGAAACCAAAGACAGTGTTTTATTCCTTTTGATTTTCTAGCAACATTTTGCCCAGCTTTGCAGCCTCAACAAACTTTGGTATGTTAGTAGAGGAAGGATTGAATGAATAAACGAATAGCATGATTTAAAGGTTTCTCAGGGCCAACCTCTTTCCTAAATCCTTAAGCAACTCCCTAACTTTCTGACTAAAATAACCAGTTATAACTTTTTTGTAGTTTTAAGAAAACAATTCTCAACTGTTTACGTGTATCAGAATTACACAGAGATGTTTTAAAAACTACAATTGACCAAGCTTCATCTTGGATCTATTGAATCAGGGCTGATGGTAGTGGACCCAAAGACAGGTATTTTCTGTTGTGGACTGAAGATGATGGATAACCCCTGATGTTGGGTTTGTGAAGTCAATTTTAGTCAATAGTGGTTTCAACTCTATTTTTTAAAAAAAAATCAAATTGGTTTTTAATCAGACTGGAGGAAGCTGTACTCTAATTTGTATTCCCAAACCACCAAAATAAACACATTTGATTCTTGACTACTGATTAATCGAAATGTAGACTTACAACAATTTCTTCAAAAACAAATTATACTAAGGATTAGAGAGCACATATTTACTACAACTTCCTGCATGGTCTTTCAAACATAACTGTACTAATTTCTTCCCCTGAGATTAGCTTTTTCATCTGAGTCTTATTATTCCTTCTCTTTCCTGTATACTTTCTTCTACCCTGATTTTTATGTAATTAAAATATTATAATAATATTTAAGCATTATTAAAAGTAATGAAAAATAATACACCCATAATATCACTAATATAGCACAGTATAATTTTTCAGTTTCCTAGCAATCTTTGTTATTCATGTATTCTTAATGGCTTTTGACTACATCAACATTAATTTAACCCAACAAAAATAAATTCAATTAGTTTTGCTTCCAAGATGACAGAACTTCCTGCTCCCCCACTGAGGAATAGAAAGTGAGGAAAAAACAAGAAAGAGAACTAGAAAATCTGATCAGTCTACCATAAGCTATTCTTTAGCTACCTTCACAAATTATCACTATTGAATAATGATCCAGCATAGTTCAGCAGACCCTTAATCTCTTGGCTATGCCCTTGCATTCTTCAGCCAGCCCTTTAAATGCCTCAGTAGTGTTCCACCCTATGCTTCCATGGTACAACTTTCTTTTGTTTTTATTTTTAAGATAATTTATTATACATACATGTAGGGTGCAATTTTGATTTTTAATAATTGTGTATGATGTGTGATGGTTAAATCAGGATAGTTAGTTTATTCATCATTAAAACACATAATCATTCTTTGTGTCTGCTAACCAATTCCTCATTAGCTCCCCCTACCCTCCCCTTTTCCACCTATAGTAACCACGGTTCTTTTCTCTCTCTCTAGAAGTCCAACATATTACTGTGATGGTTGTTTCTTTCTTTCTCTCAGTCCCTCTTTATTGTTTGTTTGTTGATGGATTCAGCTCCCAGTTATGAGTGAGAACATGTGGTATTTCTCTTTCTGTACCTGGGTTGTTTCACCTTGGATAATTTTCTCCAGGCTCATCCATGTTGCTGCAAATGCTGCAATTTCATTCTTTTTTATGGCTGAGTAGTATTCCATTGTGTGTCTATACGACATTTTCCTTATCTAGTCATCCATTGATGGACTATTAGGTTGGTTCCATTGGCTGACTATTATAAACAGGGCTACAATGAACATGGGAGTGCAGCCATCCCTTTGACCTGATGATTTCTAGTCCTTTGGATATATCCCCAGTAGTGGGATTTCTGGATCACACAGTAGTTCTATCTGTAGTTGTTTGAGGAACCTCCATGCTGTTCTCCATAATGGCTGTTCTAATTTACAGTCTTACCAACAGTGCAGAAGTGTTCCTCTTTCTCTAAATCCTTAACAGCATTTGTTATTCTTGGTGTTTTCTATAACAGCCAGTCTAACTGGGGTGAGATGAAATCTCAAAGTGGTTTTGATTTTCATTTCCTGATGATTACTGATGTTGAGCATTTTTCATGTACCTGTTGGCCATTTGTATGTCTTCCTTTGAGAGATCTATTCAGCTCCTTTGACCATTTTTAAATTGATTTTTAAAAATTTTCTATTTGCTGTAAAGTTGTTGGAGCTATTTGTACATTCTGGATATTAACCCCTTGACAGATGAATAGTTTGCAAATATTTTCTACCATTCTGTAGGTTGTATTTTCATGCTGTTGATTGTTTCCTTTGCTGTGCACAATCTTTTTAGTTTGATATAATCCCATTTGTTTACTTTTTCTTTTGTTGCCTGTGCTTTTGGGGTATTATTCATAAAGTCTTATGCCAAGCCCTAAATCGTGGAGTGTTTCCCCTGTGTTTTCTTCTAGGAGTTTTAAAGTTTCAGGTCTTATATTTAAGTTTTGATCTATTTTGAGTTGATTTTGGTATATGGTGAGAGGTATGAATCAATTTTCATTCTTCTACATATGGTTATCCAGTTTTCCCAGCACTATTTATTGAAGAGGCAATCTTTTCCCCAATGTATGTTCTTGGTGCCATTGTCAAAGATCAGTTGGCTATAAATCCACTGCCAATATCATCCTGAATGGGGAAGAGCTGAAAGCTTTCCCTTTAAGATCAGGAACAAGACAAAGATGCCCACTCTCTCCACTGCTGTTTAACAAGGTATTGGAAGTACCCACCAGAGCAATTACACAAGAGAAAGAAATAAAGGGCATTCAAACGGGTAAAGAGGAAACAAAATTGTTCCTGTTTGCAGGTGACATGATTCTATATATAGAAAACCCAAGACACTCTAGCAAAATAGTCTTAGAGCTGATAAACAAATTCAGTAATGCTACAGGACACAAAATCAATATAAAAAATCCATAGCATTTTTATACTCCAACAACAAAACAGAAGAAAAAGAGATCAAGAAAGCAAGCTCATTTTTAATAGTCGCCATAAAACAAAACACCTAGGAATAAATCTAGCCAAGGAGGTGAAAGCTCTGTACAATGAGAACTACAAATCACTACTTAAAGAAATTAAAGAAGACACCAAAAGACAGAAAGACATTCCTTGTTCACAGATTAGAATAATCAATGTAGTAAAAATGTCCATAGTACCCAAAGCTCATCAATTCAATGTGCTCCCCATCAAAATACAAATGACATTCTTCAAAGATTCAATGTAATCCACATCAAAGTACCAATAACATTCTTCAAAGAAATAGGAAGAGCAATCCTAATCTTCATATGGAACAGCAAACGACTCTGAATAGCCAAAGCAGTCCTGAGCAAAAGAAGAAAAATCAGAAGAATTACACTTCCTGACTTCAAACTATATAACAAATCTATAGTAACAAAAACAGCATGGTACTGACATAAAACAGACATGTGGACCAACGGAACAGAATAGAGAACTCAGAAATCAAATAACTTTCTCAATCTACTCTCACACACTTAATTATTGTCCTTTAGGGCATGTCACTGGGCCAGGGTGGTTGAGTAATAGCATTTAACAATTAAAAGAGTAAAAAAAAATAGAGTAACTTTCAAACTCAAGGTATTAGGTTTATTTTGCTGTTCTATCCAAAGCAGAAGGAAGACACAAACCAATAAGAAAACTAAAGTTAAATAAATAGAAAACAGGAGAATAAAAATTAGAATTAATATGCCAATTTCAGAGGGGATTTTTTGAGCAAAAAGTAAAACACAACCAACAATAATGGCACAAATTCATCCCTAGATAGGCTGATGCAGAAAAAAAAAAAAAAAAAAAAGAATAGAAAACAAGCACAAATATCCAAAATTAGAAATAAGTCTAAGAATGGGCAGAGAGAAAATATAAATAATTTAATGAGAGCAGTTTCCACAATTCCATAAATATTAATTTGAGAATTTAGAAGAGGTCCTTCTCTTTTGTCAGCCTTTGTTGAAATTAGCCAGAAGCAGCCAACATATACTGATATTCTCAATTTTTCTTGCCATTATTGCCTTCATTTTATAATGTCTACTTTACAGAAGAGGTTGTTTTGTACTTTACAGAAGAATAGAAGGCTTAAATAATTCCTCATGTGAAGCAGAGGAATCCAACATGGGTTTCCCCACACTGTTTTCCCTCTAACTTAAAAAGTGTGTGCTTTAATCTTGTTTCCTTACTGTTCATGCATTAATGAAGAAGTGTTCAGATGATTCCCAGAGCAAATCTTTCATTTTACCATAGATTCTATTCCTTCCAGGGAACTCTCATTTCTTGCCACATTAAAAATATAGTGCCTCTTACAGGTAAATCTTTCAATTTTTTTCTAGTGAATTCATTCATATTTTTTCACCAAACCTTTCAAATATAATCATATATTCCACATATAATATATATATTATCTTCACATACATAAGCATATTTTATAGATCATGGGTCTTGACTTGCTTTCAATGTTTTTTCCAATCTTTTTATTTTTCTTAAAATTATCTAATTTTCTTGATCATATTTTCTGTACTTTTTCTACTTCTCCAGTTCTCATTAGATTGTAGATCTTTAAATTTAAATAAAATAAAGAATTTAGTTTATGAGTAACACAACATATTTCAAGCTCTCAATAACTATAAGTGGCTAACCCCTTTGGGTAGTGCAGATATAGAGAATTTTTATAATCACAAAAAATTCAATTGAAGAGCATTGTGTAAGAAAAATTTTCAAGTGAAATTTCATGAATGAAATATTTCCTTTCTTATGTGAAATACGTATTTATTATTGACTATAGAACCCATTGCTCCAAAATCGGTAATTGTCCTGAAACATATACTATTTTTGAAGAAAGCAAAATAATTATTCATATTACATAAAATTTATGTCAACAATAAAGAATGTGTGAGTTTGTGCCTGTACACATTTCT
The DNA here is from genome assembly GCF_027409185.1 of Cynocephalus volans. Lineage (NCBI taxonomy): Eukaryota > Metazoa > Chordata > Mammalia > Dermoptera > Cynocephalidae > Cynocephalus > Cynocephalus volans. Next base: position 111,235,851 of record NC_084468.1, on the reverse strand, counting down.
ATATGTAGGAACACATTACTAAACATTTGATTGTGAAAATCCTAAAATGTATTACTAAACATATATTTTAAACCTGACTTCCCAAGTGTAGATTTAAGAGTAAAAAAGGGCTATAACAGAAGACAGGGCTAAAATAATTAAAGGTAAAAATAAAAAAAAAAATCACACAATGGAAAGTAAGCTTACACAATAGAATTGTTCTATAGAATGTTTCTAGAATTCTTGATTACTTGAAAAAATATGATTGTTATAATGTTCTACATAAAGAACAGGACTGAGTTTATAGTGATTGGATATAGGAATGTTTTTAAATAAAATAAAGCCTTATATTTCTTAAAGTGTGAATTATATTATTGGGATTATTGGTCATTTGAGAAATCTAAAGTTTATGTTAATAAATTATGTACATTTTTCAATTAAGGTTGACACTGTACAAGACACATGTATAACTGACATTCATTCAGATTTAAATAAAATGTAAATATTAAAGCAAAGTACATTGGATGTTCACTCTCAGTTTGGCATTAGGTTCAAATAAATCCCATTACTTCTCAACTTTCTTTCCACACTTCTCAGCATTCTTTCGACAAAGATTCTTTCACTGTCAGATCATACTTCTGGATTTTCAAGAGCCTATAGCTCACCTTGCTACTATATAGGCCACACAGATACCAAAAATGTTGCTAATGTAAGCAGTAGACTAAGCAAAAGATTTGCGCTGCTTAGCCCAAATGATACATCATTGGTATTATATTGGTCATCTTTTAACAACTTAAAATGTATTATTTCTAAAGTGGAAATTTTAGATAGATTTTTGGTGGAATAAGAACAAGTGGAAAGTAGAGCCTCTAGAAAGAGTAAAAAAAAAAAAAGAAAAAAAAAAGTACAATAGTTGGAAGGAGTAACTCTTAAGGATGAACTCTATTGTTCATAAATTTTCTTATGTTACAGATTATTTATTTTTACAAAGACACTCTAAATTCTAGAATAGGCTATTTCATTTTCCAGCCCCTCACAGTTCCAACTTATTTGGTATATGAAGGTTCTTTGTTTGTAAGTATAAGAAATCATCTCAAGCCTGATTAAACAAAGAAATCTACATCAAGCATGTAGATTTTTTTGTTTGTAGCTTTACTTTTTAAAAATTTTAATTAATTTTTTTCATCGCACATGTTTGTAGGGTACAGTTTGTTGTTTCACATGCATATATTGTATAATGAACTAATAAGAATACTTATCATATCTATCACGTAAACATTTATCCTATTTTTGTGGTTATAACACTTAAGATTCTCTTCTCTGGCTATCTTGAAACATGCAATACAATGTTATTAGCTATTGTCATCCGAGGGCACCAGAACTTATTCTTCTTAGGTAACTTTAACTTCATAGTTTTTAAATGGAACTCAAGGCAGGAATTCAATTGGGCCTTATTGACAGGAAGTAGAACCACAAACAGGAATAAAAAAACTCATGTGAAAGGCAAAATGCACACCCCGACTCTCCTGTACCCCTCCTCTCTCTCATTGCTGCTTACTTTTTCTCCCTGCCAATGAGTTTTCTGTGTTACTTGGTTCACATGGAAGAAAATGGCTGCCCGTGAATCCTGAGTTTTTATACCTTCACCATTCAAAAGACCAGCCACTTAGATATCCTACTCTAACTTGTTCCCAGCTATCTAATCTCCCATGAGTGAGTTATCAATCTGTCTTTCAGGACAGAAGATAGCCTAGTGGGAAGTTTAGACCAATTGCCCAAGCTGTAACATAGTTCATACCTAAATGCCTTTTCTTCATATACTAGCTGGTCATGAACAGTTAGTGTGAACTTATAGCCTTCCTCGTACTATATTTTATCAGTAGATGAACGGTGTATGGGTATGGGACAGGAACACTTAAGTACCTAGTATTCTGGTTTTTAAGCAGAATGTAGGAAAATGTGGGCCAGGGCACATAATCTAGCTTGTCCTATACCCATTCTGAGATATATTTATGATTTATTTGGGTAATCATCTGTGAAATTTGCCACAGATTTGAGTACAGAAGAAGGCTGATGTGGTAAAGTAGAGAACTGGCTAATTCAATATATAAATTCTGCTAAAGATTTTTTAAAAAATTGTTTTCTAATATTCAGTCTTACTTTTTTCCTCTAAACATTTTGGCTAGAGTTCCATTTTGCCTCTGTTATTTTCTTTATGCAGTGAATGGTGTATGGGTATTGGGCAGGAACATTTAAATATCAGTCTTATGAAAATCTGCTAACAAGTGGTTAGACAACTTTCCATAAATTTGGCTGAATTCCAAGCAGTCATTTTAAGGTCCATATCCAGCAGCACACACATACTCTACCAGGCTTTATTGGAGAACATATCAGATTTCTTATTTGCTCATTAGTTTTTGGTGCAACCTATTTTGAAACTAGGCAAAGATTTCTATTACAAGCTATTTCTAATTAAAATACATTTCTGCAGCCTTTCTGTATATTTAAACATACCTTCTAACCTTTTACTACCTGAATCTGGAAAGCAGGCCATAAAACATAAAATATGAGAAAGCTGGGAAATGTAACACACTATAAATGCATGAAGGTAGGAGCTCAAAATGCGTGGACGTAAAGATTTTATTTCTTTACATAAGGTTTAAATGAAGAATCTGTTGTTGCATGAATCTTTTCTTTCTAAGCGGACTATCATTTTTAAGCAAAAAAGAAAGCAATGCTTGACTTCTATGAAGAAAACATTACATTTTAAAGATAATTCAAAAAAACCAAAATAATGGCTACATAGAAATAAGCCTGAAATTCCCAATTTCCTCTCCAAATTCTGGAATGTCACAAATACTTTTAAAAATTATATATTGTTTCTTATTTTTGTTTAAAAACTTCTCCAGGAAAGGTAATACAAGATGATTAAATTAGTATGCGTGTGTCTGTGCATAGATAATACAATCACCTGAAAGATATATGATGTATCTTAGATAAACTTATTTTGTAAGGGTAGATTTTTAACACTACTTTATGTTTTACTATGTGAATTAAAAATAATTTCAACTTTATCTCATATAAGTCCTATGTTGCTTTATTAACATACTTTATTTGTAAATAAGGAATGTCAGCCTCGAAAAGAAAAAAAAAAAATGACTTACTGGAGGCTACACTGAAAATAAGTGTGAAAATCTCCAGACACCAAGCTTAGTGAATTTGATTAAACTGTGCCACAGTACTTTAAATGACAAAAAAGGTACTGTTTTATTATCCTAATTTCAGGACTATATCTGAATGTGCTTCAGCACCAACTACAGTCTTGCATGATGTGTTCATAAAACTGTTAACGCTTCTACTGGTGATAGTAATGTTAAGGGAAAACCAGCTGGTAGTGTACTAGAAAACATACTTCAGGGTCATGCGCTCCCTAAAATTCATGTTGGAACATGCAGAGAACTAAAACACAAAAAACAAACAACAACAAGAAACCCACAGCAACAAACCAAAACAAAGAAAACAAATTTAAGTATCTATTAGAAAACTTGTGCTAATTGATAAGCTGAATTTAAGTGTGCGTTCATTATGCATTTGTTTTTTTTTTTTTTTTTTTTTTTTTTGTTCATTTTTTTGTTCATTATGCATTTGAATGGTACACATAAATAAAGAGTTTTAGAGGACAGATTTAGTAAGTTTGGGATAAGAAAAGGATTTCAGAAAGTTCAGGTGAAATGTATACACATTTTTTTTAATATACACTTATATTGACCTAGAGATAGATGAAAGAGAAATTTACTTTCTTATAAGTAAATAATCTCCAAACTAGTTTTCTTCTTCTTCTCTACTATATATATAGTTTTGGACAGAAAAGCATGTTTTTCTACCAAGTATATTATATAGTAGCAAAACACACCTAAAATTAGATTAAAAATTTCCCCTGATTCTTGAGTAAGTCCACTGACTATATTAGAAAAAAAGAATTAATCACATCTACTAACTGAAAATCTCACAGCATTTTTCCAGATTAAACTACACTATTGATGTAGAAAACAACCATTGGTTGGCCAGCTGTATGAAATCTAAATACCTCATGTGTCAAATTGGAAATTAATATCTATCCACTAATGTAGAAATAAAATAAGTTTTAAAAAGCATTTTATGAACTGCAAAAAACTACACAAATGGCAACTATTATTTTTAGTTAACTATGATAAAAAAAGATACTAGAAATGAAGTTTTGCTAATGACCTCAAATAAATCATTATAATCTTACAAATAATTATAAGAGTTTTCAGTTGTTCATTCTGAGTCTGCTTAGGTGTACTTATTTTTGGTCTTTTAAGATAATTTTTTACAATTTCCAGTCTAAAAGTTTCAGGACAAATATAATTAAAATGAAGAAATGTATGTAATGCTATTTTCACAATTATGTTAATATTTGTATGCATGTTTGTATTTCTCTTAAAATTATTATCTTTCAAGTTTAGCAGGCTGTTACTAAAATTGCTTTCCCTAAAATATTATCTTAAACATCAGCTTTTTAATGATTCTTCAGCATTATTATTGTAGCTATTGAATTCATTTATACATTTATTTCATCTATTAGATTTTATTAAATTTACAAGATTTATACATTTTTCTTAAAGAATGATTTTATTGATTTTTTTTAAACATCATTTTATATTCCATAGATAAGATGAATCTTGAGCCTTCACAATAAACATCACATATGATTTTGATGTTTTGGGAAAACTGAATTTTCTTAAGGAAATTTGTTAGTCATTGACTAAAGCCAATAGTAGAAATTACAACATTAATACCATTTACATTATATACTGATTCTCCAAAGCTCTAGTTTGATTCAAAGCCATTCTCCATTTATTCTGTCATAATTTATTTTAAATTCATAACAAACCGAGGGATAGGAGAAAAGGAAAGAATCTAGAAGGCAACAGTGGCTTTTTGAATATCACAGTAACTATTTTATTTTTTAATTTTATTTATTTGTTTATTAATATTTTTACTTTTTTACATTCTGAGATGTTGCAGAACAGTTGGTGGGGAGGGGGAGAGGGGAAGGGAGAGGGAAATAGGGTGGGAGGAGGAGGAAGGAGGGGTTGTGTGGTCAAGGCCCATAGCACCCCCCTCTTCCAGCAGGGGAGACTAGGGGTCTTCCAGTGGTGGCTCAGCTGTTGTTGGGCTGGATGCAGATGCCAGGGGGATGTGGGTGAAGCCCTTGGCCCCCTTGTACCTTTAAACAATTTTGAGTCATTGAGATTAAAGGGGATGATGTAGCAGATTGTGGTTTAAAAATTCTAGAGAATATAATAAATGAACATTTGAACTCAATGTACGTTTTTAATCATTTATAAAATCTCCCACAGCTTGTAAGAAAGTACTTTGCATGTAGCAGGTGCTCAGTAAATATTTGTGGGACAAACTGGCTCTGCTCACCAATACCAAACTGAGTTTACTACTATTATTAGTTAGCCCCGCTAAACAGCCCACTAGATGGCAGCCCCATACAGAGAAGCTTTCTTTGGAGTTTGCTGGGTAGAATCTCAGACAAAATCACATTTATGCCAAAATCTGTTGTTGTTTTTGTTGTTTTTACAACAAAACCAACTTTAAATAAATATCTTAGAATTCAAACCACTTCTACTCATATTTTTCTTTGCAATTTTTTGTTTTTGCTTTGATTTTTAAAATCAATTTTGACAACTACAAAATTATAGCCTTCCTAGAAAATAGTACATCTCTTGGGATCAGGTCACTTGTATGAAATTACAGCATGTGCTAAAATTTCTAGGAAGAGAGAAGGTGACTGCTTTAAAGACAAGCACACCAGAAACACATGGAAATAGAACATGGTGTTAGCAAAGCCTGATAACCAGTATCTATGACTGAGGAAAACAGAGAGAGATAGGATGGAGTGGAATGTCATAATTCAGTTCTAATACCCAATAAATTGTGATAAAAAGATTTTAATCCCAATATGTGGCATCATTGTTAGAGACTCTACCACAGCCAAAGTTGAAGAGCTAAAGATTATTCATGCCTCCTTTTTACTTTTCAAATTTGATATTCTAAGAACAATGAAATAAATGTGAGAAAGTAATTATACTTTTTGAATATGATAGGCATTTGACATTCAAATTTTAATATTAGTGTTTCAAATAGTAGTGTTTCATATGTCTCTGAAGGCTAATAATTTGGTAATTTGCAAATTTCCTCAAACTTACTTCTGAGTGGAGACACCACTTTTGAGTGGGCTAGCGTTAGAGGTTAATTACCCAGTCAGTGCCTGGGTCTAGCTTACTTGCTACCATCCACATATCAACACAACTTTCTTGTTCTTTGTATTGGTTATCTATTACTGCATAACAAATTACCCTAAAATTTAGCTGCCTAAAAACAACATTACCTCAACATCAGGTCAGAAAATTAGGCACAGCTCAGCTGGCTGCCTCTGACTCAGAATGTCATAGGCTGCAATGAAGGTTTCACCAGGGGCTGCAGCCACCCATGTGGCTGTTGGCAGGCTGGACACATCTATTTGGGCTTCTTCACAGGGCTACATAAAGTATAGCAGCTTTCCCCAGGGAGGGTATACTACGAGAGAGAGAGAGAGAGAGAGAGAACAAGTAAGAAAGGCAGGAGTCCTAGTCATTATGTAACCTAATCTCAGAAGTGCCATCTCATCACTTTTGCTGTATTGTTTTCCTTATAAGAGAATCAACAGGTCAAACCCAGACTCAAAGAACAGATATTATTACATAAAGCATTAATAGCAGGACCTAAGATCCATTGAGGGCCATATTAGAAGCTGCCTACTTCTATTAATTGATTTTCCTGTAACTTTGAAAATCATAAAGTACATGTTTCCTTTGAAAAATATTCTTGCAAAAATCATTTAGTTGTTTGAGAAACTTCCATACTATTTTCCATAATAGCCTTACTAATTTACAGTCCCACCAACAGTGTAGAAGAGTTCTCTTTTCTCCACATCCTCACCAGCATTTGTTATTCTCAGTCTTTTTGATAATAGCCAGACTAGCTGGGGTGAAATGATATCTCATTGTGGTTTTGATTTGCATTTTCCTAATGGTTAGTGATGTTGAGCATTTTCTCATGTACCTGTTGGCCATTTATGTATCTTTCTTTGAAAAAAATGTCTATTCATATCCTTTGCCCAGTTTTTATTAATTTTTTATTTTTAATTTTGTCACAGTTAAATCTGTTTTTTTTTCTTTCTAAGATAATTTATTATACATACATGTGGGGTATAATGTTGATTTTCAGTAGTTGTATATGACGTTAGATCAAGATAATTAGCTTATTCATCATTACAATACACAATCATTCTTTGTGTCTGTTAACCAATTCCTCAGTTAACTCCCCTCTGTCTCTCCCTCCCCTACCCTTTTCCATGTCTAGTAACCATCATTCTTTTCTCTCTTTCTAAAAGTTCAGCTTATTACTGAGATTGTTGTTTCTTTCCTTCTCCTTCTCTGTCTCTCTTTATTGACTCATCCATGCTTCTTTGCCCATTTTTTAATTGGATTAGATTTTTTTTTTTTACTGTGAAGTTGTTTGAGTACGTTGTATAATCTGGATATTGATCCCTTATCAGTGGATAGTTTTGCAAATATTTTCTTCCATTCTGTAGATTGTCTTTTCACTCTGTTGATTGTTTCCTTTGCTGTGCAGAATCTTATTAGTTTGATATAATCCCATTTGTTTATTTTTCCTTTAGTTGCTTGTGCTTTTGGGGTGTTATTCGTAAAGTATTTTCCCAGTCCTACATCATGAGGAGTTTCCCCACGTCATTTTCTTCTAGAAGTTTTATAGTTTCAGGTCTTATACTTAAGTCTTTATCCATTTTGAGTTGATTTTGGTATATGGCAAGAGTTATGGATCTAGCTTCATTGTTCTACACATGGATATCTTGTTTTTCCAGCACCACTTACTGAAGATGCTGTTTTTTCCCCATTTTATATTCTTGGCACCTTTGTCAAAGATCAGCTAGCTGTAAGTCTGTGGGTTGATTTCTGGGTTCTTCATCTGTTCCATTGGTCCATGTGTCTGTTTTATGCCAATACCATGCTGTTTTGTTACAATAACTTTGTAGTATAATTTGAAGTTAGGTAGTGTGATGTCTCTGGTCTTATTTTTATTTATTTATTTGTTTTTATTTTTGCTCAGGATGGCTTTGGCTATTTGGGATCTTTTGTTATTCCATATGAATTTTAGGATTTTTTTTTTCTATTTCTGTGAAGAATGTCATTAGTATTTCAATGGGGATTGAATTGAATCTGTAGATCACTTTGGGTAGTATGAACATTTTCAACACATTAATTCTTTAAATGAATAGGTAATGTCTTTCTGACCTTTGGTGTTCTCTTTATTTCCTTTCAGCAGAATTTTGTAGTTCTCATTTTTAGAGATCTTTCACCTCTTATGTCCATCAGCAAATGACTGGATATGGATATAGAAAATGTGCAGGGGCTCAAGGGTGGTGGGCCCCAAACCTCCAAGTAGCCCTTTTTATCCCCCCCACCACGGAATGAGAGAGAGAGGGAACCGGTAGGATTACTCCTGCCACCCTAGTGGCCAGGAGAGCCTGGGAGGAAGGTGAGTATGCTGCCCGCCTATTCAGCCCCACAGAGAGACACTCAGACACGGCAGGGGTTCCGTCAAGCAGTTCCATTTATTTTCACACAAGCACCTGCTTTTATAAGCATATGGCAAGGGGATTTCCTAACTTCAACCTATCATCTTAAAGGTCATGTGAACATGCATCTTGCTCTAATGCTTTGCTATTATAATCACATGGTGAACATGAGCGCAGAAATATCTTTTATCCAATAATTTTAAACTATGTCTTTCCTTGGCCACTCCCCCATGGCTTCCATCAGGCACCATCTTTATCTCTCCTGTCCAGGCGAATGTTTTCAACAGATTACATATGCATATGTGGGTGGGGTCATGGCTAGTTCTCTGCCCCAGGAGGAGGTGTGTGGCCTCAATGACCCAACAAAAATGTAGTATGTATACACAATGGAATACTACTCAGTCATAAAAAACAATGAAATTATGACCTTTGTGGCAACATAAATGAACTTGGAGAAAATTATGTTAAGTGAAATAAACAAGGTACAGAAAGAGAAGTACTGCTTGTCATAACTCATAAGTGAGAGCTGAGAAACAAAGAAAGAAAGACCATCATAAAACATTGAAGTTTCAGAAGGAGAGAACAGACCTTTATTTACTACAAGTGGGAAAAGTGGATGGGGAGGAGGAATAGGAAGTAATTGGAGAGGGTTAATATCCAAAAGACTGTGAATGATAAATGCTGGCAAGATTGTGGAGAAAAAGGAACTCTCATACATTGTTGGTGGGTCTGCAAAATGGTGCAGCTTCTATGGAAAATGGTATGGAGGTTCCTCAAACAATTGCAGATAGATCTACCATGTGGCCCAGCTATCCCACTGCTGGGAATATACCCAGAGGAATGGAAATCGTCGAGTCAAAGGTATACCTGTTCTCCAGTGTTCATTGCAGCACTATTTACAATAGTGAAGAGCTGGAACCAGCCCAAATGTTCATCATCAGATGAGTGAATATGGAAAATGTGGTATATCTACACAATGGAATACTACTCTGCTATAAAAAAGAATGAAATACTGCTATTTGCAACAACATGGATGGACCTAGAGAGAATTATATTAAGTGAAATGAGTCAGGCACAGAAAGAGAAATATCACATGTTCTCACTTATTTTTGGGAGCTAAAATAAATAAATAAATAAATACACAAACTAGTGGGGGAGGTAAGGAACCACAACAATGACAATTCCTTGAAATTGATATGACAAGTGAACAGATATGAGGTCGTTGGGAGGGAGGGGGAGAGGAAGGAGGGAGGGAGGTTTCAGTAATGGGCCACAATAATCAGCCACATTGTATATTGACAAAATAAAATAAAATTTAATGGAAAAAAAAAATGAAGTAATTGGGTAAGGGACCCAAAAAGTAATCATGAGTTGTAATGATGAACATACTAATAATATTGATTTGATCACCACATATTGTAGACAAATACTGATTAACTCTGTATCTCATAAGTTTGTACACATAAAAATTTTAAAAAAGCAAAAAACAAAAAAAATAATATAGTAATAATAAAATTTTTAAAAAGTTGGATAAATTAAATAGTACAATATTGTGTAGTGTGGTGGACATGATTTATGAATATACTACTTGTAGAAGAAAAACAGAAATATGTATAAAAAATTGTTTCAGTGACTTTATATACATTTACTTATCTAGGGAGCTATTCATTCTTATGAGAAAACTGAAAAGATAGTTAATTATTGGGTCAGATTAAGCATGGGAAATACATGAAAATTTACATGGATTATTCAAATCATTCTAGACTATCACTATAATCCCATCAATATTTTGAAAAACTTATCACAACCTCAGGAAAAATTTTTAGTGCTATCTAAAATTTTAAAAATTATTTAAAATTTAAATTATTGTTTAACTTTAATTATCTTTTACTGTTAATTTTCATATAGACTACATTTTAAATAGACAAATATATTTTCTCTTCTAGTAGCAGTGAAATTTTGTTTAAAATAGAAGAGTATTTCTCTTTATTTTAATATACCCCAAATAGAAGTTGATTTATTTATCTTATATATCTTGACAAAGTATTTTTATCAATTATCTTATTAAATTTGAACAATTAGTTTAAGTTTCCAGATAAAATCTCTGACAGTTTGCATACATAAATACAGTAAAAAAGTAGGATAATAGGCAACATTAATAATCTAAAATTCAAGGAACTTGTGTATAAAAGGCAGAAGCCATTTAAATGGTTCATGAAAACACATTTCCCTTTTATAGAGTAAACCATAGAGATTTTTGCTTCTACCATTTGGGAAACTGGAATATGTAACATACCATAATATTTAAAATTATGATGATTTTAGATTCTATATCATCAAGAATTTTCCATTTCAATAATATAATATTGCAATGCATTTCAGCATAATTTATATTGTTAAAATGAAAGTATCAATGATGGAAACATTGGAAATTTTGAAGATACTTATACTTATTAAACATCTATGATGTTTCCAAAACATTAAATATTTATTTCATTAATTTTTGTGCAAGGTCATTGTGAGAATTAAATGAAATAACCATATTCCCAACTTAATTTTACAAATAGAAAAACGGATACTATCAAATTGTTATAAAATTAAGAAAAACTCAGCTCCTTCCCTAAAATTTGACAAATTTGATTTGTAAATTCAGGAAAGACTTCAACCTTGATCTTTGGAAGATACACCTGCTTGCAAAGAAAACAACAGAATAAGATACTGCCTTGGTCTATAGAAATTTTAAATATATACACAAAAACCAGAATAGTGAAATGTAGTTTTTGTCCATTTTATTGGAGTGTCTTTTTATTGAATTGTGAGATTCTTTTATATATTTATATGTAATTCATTTGTCATATATATGTTCTGCAAATATGTTTTTCTCACTCTGTGGTTTGCCTGTCAATTGCCGGTATGTTTTAGTAAAAAAATGTTCTGATGTTGATGAAGTCTAATTTGTTAATTTTTTTTATGACTATTGCTTTCTGTATCTAAGAAATATTTGCCTAGCTCAGACAAAATGATATTCTTCTTTCTTTTTCTAAAAATTTTATAATTTCAAGTTTTCTTAAGAACTAAATGTAAAAGTTAATTTTTGTATGATGTGAGGTAACAGTTAAGGTTGATTAATCCCCCCCCCCATGTGCATAGCAAATTTTTTCAGTGCCATTTGTCAAAAGACTTTCCTTTTCTTATTGTGAATTACTATGGTGCTTTGATAAAAATCAATCAATCATAATGAGAGATGATGCTGAGATTACTGTGCATATGATAAAAGCTGATATGACACTAGAAATATGTACATACTTATCTTTAAGCATTTAGTTCTAAATTTTAAGAATAATTTCTACTCAAGTGAGTGTTATACAGCAAAGACATGTAAAATATTTGGAATACACATATTTAATGAATTTATATCTGCTTCTAAGTACATCAGAAAAAAAATTCTTTCAAGAAGTGTGCAGACCTTCCTCTTCTGAGAGTTTCTATGAAATTGTTTCACCATCATCAACTAAATGTTCAAGTCCAGCAGTTGAAATGAGGCAAATCTTGCCCTAGCCAGTCTTTACTTTCTCACTGATAGTTTCTTCCCTGTCTCCAGAGGATTCTCTACGTCTACCTGCAGGATCAATGTCAGAGTGTCCTATAGCTCCCTGAGTCCATGGATCTTCCTTCCTTGTGTTTTCACCCAGATGTATGGCTTTAAATACCATCTCTATGTGGCAACTTCTTATTTCAATTTATTTGTTTTCCTTTCCAGTCATTTCATATTATTTTATTTTATTTTACTGGTTTTTCTAACTTTACAATATACATTGTAACTTATCAGAGTCTACCTCTGAATAATAATATACCGTCTCACATACGGTCTGAGAAACTTACAGCTGAATCCTTCCATTGCTTTCTTTCTATAGTTTGTACTATTGTTCTCAGATATTTTACATCTCTCATGTTAAAAACTACACAATCATTTTTTTTATGAATTTACTCTAAAGTATACCTTATCTTTAAAGATATTTAAACATGTGAAAAAAAGTTTTTATATTAATCCATATATTTGTTATTTCTGGTGGTCTTCATCTCTTTGTATAAATCCAAATTTCCATCTGATATATTCTTCTTGCCTAAATAACTCTGTTAACATCTTTTTTAATGCTGCTCTACTGGTGATAAGTTTTCTCAACTTTCATTGGTATGGAAGTGCTGTAGATTGAATTGTGTCCCCCAAATTTCATATATTGGAAGCTTGAAATCCTTTAATGGTAATTGAAAGGTGGGGCCTTTCAAAGTGGTTAGATTGTAGGACCATGATATAGTGAATGGATTAAAAATGGTGGTCATGGGTGGGGTTCTGAGGTCTTTAAAAGAAGAGAGGAGAGAGTCTGTCTCTCTCTCTGCTCTCTTGGCTCTCTCTGCTTCCACCATCTTGCAATGAGAGACCCGTGGGTGACTGTTGCCACCACCAGATGGACTTTGGACTTCCTGACCTCAGAAACTGTAAATAATAAATTTTAAATTTTATTTTCTTTGTAAATCACCCAGTTCCAGGTATTTTGTTGCAAGCAACAGAAACAGACTAATATAAGAAGTATTTATTTAACCTTTACTTTTGAATTATTTGCTTTTTGTTGAATATAGATTTTTAATTTGGTAATTGATTTTTTATTTTCCTTTCAATTATTTAAAGATGTGACTTTTTTGGGGGGGGGCAAGAAGTCTTCTGTAATTTTTATCTTTTCTCCACTGTATGTAATGTGTTCTTATTCTGTAACTGATTTAGTGGTGTTGTCTATATATATTACTGGTTTTCAACAATTTGATTTTGATATGCCTTAGACTCTTTCATTTGTATTTATTCTGCTTATGTTTTCTTGTTCTTTTGAAACTGCTCATTTAAAATTTTCCTTAAATTAAAAAATTTTGACATTTATTTTTTCAACTATTTTTTATTCCACCCTTCTGCTAGAAATTTGGTTTTAGATATTAATTACCAATAGACACTGGCCTGCAAGTTTCTGATGTTCATTGCCTTTTTAAAAAAATATTATTATTATTATTATTTTTATTTGTACATATTTATGGGGTTCAGAGTTAACTATCAGTACTTGGGTGCAGTATGTTATGATCAAATCAATATTATTTGCATGTTCATCCTTACATATCATAATTTCTTTTTGTGTCCCTTACCCAATTACTCACTAACCCCATTCCCCTACCCCTTTCCCATCTCTCATAACCAGTAGACACTGTTCTCTCCTTCTGAAAATTCAATGTTTTATTGTGGTCTTTATTTATTTGTTTCTTAGCTCCCACTTATGAGTGAGGACATGCAGTATTTCTCTTTCTGTGTCTAGTTTATTTCTCTTAACATAATTTTCTCCAAGCTCATCCATGTTGCTGTGAATGGCAGAATTTCATTCTTTTTTAATGGCTGAATAGTATTCCTTGTGTATATATACCATATTTTCCTTATCCTGTCACCCATTGGTGGACATTTAGGTTGGTTCCATGTCTTGGCTATTGCAAATACAACTGGAATAAACATGGGAATGCGGGTATCTCTTCAGCATAATGATTTCCATTCCTTTGGGTAAATATCCAGCAGTGGGATTGCTGGATCGTATGCTGGTTCTATCTGTAACCATGATTATCTTAATAGATGCAGAAAAACTTTTAACAATTTTCAGCATCCCTTCATGATAAAAACCCTCAACAGATTAGGTTTAGAAGGAAAATATCTCAACACAATAAAAGCCATCTATGAGAAACCCACCACCAATATCATCCTGAATGGGGGAAAACAAAGCTTTTCCTTTAAGAACAGGAACAGGATAAAGATGCCAACTCTCACCAATTCTATTCAACATAGTATTGGAAGTATTAGCCAGAGCAATTGAGCAAGAGGAAGAAATAAAGGGCATCCAAATTGGAAAAGATGATGTAGTCAAATTGTCACTGTTCTTAGGTGATATGATCCTATATATAGAAAAACCTGTAACCTCTACCAGTAACTCCTAGGGCTGATAAACAATTCATTAAAGACATAGGATACAAAATCAATACACAAAATCCAGTAGTGTTCTTGTACACCAACAACAAGCAGAAAAAGAAATCAAGAAAGGAAGCCCATTTACAATAGTTACCAAAAGGATAAAATACTTAGGAATAAATTTAACCAAAGGTGTAAAAGATTTCTACAATGAGAACTGCAAAATACTGTTGAAAGAGATTAAATAGGAGACCAAAGATGCATATACATTCCTTGTTCAAGGATTGGAAGAATTAACTTGGCGAAAATACCCATATTCCCCAAAGTGATGTTAATTTTCTGTTCAACCTTTTTATGCTCTCTGAGTGTCATTTTGAATAGTTGTTAAGGATATGTCTTTAAATGCACTGATCTTTCCTTCTGCAATGTCTAATCTGCTATTAGTCACATTCAGTACATTATCTACACTCTTTCCTTCTGCAATGTCTAATCTGCTATTAGTCACATTCAGTACATTATCCACACAATGTATTGTATTTTTCATCTCTATAAATTTTCTTTGGGTTCTTTTTCCATACTACATTTCTTTTGTTATCATGTTCATAATTGCTTTATCCTTCTTAATCATATGCAACATATGTATATAGCTACTTTAATGTCCTTTTTTCTTAATTCCATCATCTTTGTCATTTCTGCTTGGGTTTCTGTCTGTTGAGATTTTTCCTCCGGGTTATATCTTTGCATGAATAGTAATTTTAATTGCATGCCAAACATTTTAAATTTAGGATATTGGGCACTGGATTTTATTTCTTTCTTTAGTTTCAAATACTGTTTCTGGAATGCAGTTAAGTTACTTGGGATCAGTTTGATCTCATCATGACTTCGCTTTTGGCTTTGTTAATATCAGCCTAGAGTAGGCTTTAGTCTGAGGCTGATTCAGCTTGGCATTGGTGATACCCTTCTGAGAGCCCTACTTCTTGCCTCACGTACATGAATAGAAGATCATTCTATTCTGGCTAGTGGGAAAACGAGTAATTCTCTACCCTGTATGAACTTCTAGAGTTATTCAGCTTACTATTTTTCAGTGGTTCTTTCCCCAACCTTGTGGTTTTCCAGTGAGTAGTTTTCTCTGGAGCATGTGCAGATTAGTAATCTGCCGCATCCTTGATGCCTTTCCCCCGCTGCTGATTTCTGGAGCTCTTGCTGTCTCTGTAGTTTCCTCCTCTTTTTCCACACAAATGCTGGTCATATTGCTCTTCATGCTGCTGATCTTTGTACTGATGATCAGGGATACCCCCAGCTAAATTTGGATTCTCCCTTCCTGTTTTATGACCTGGAAACTTTATTCATGTTCCTTTGGATGGATGGCTTTCTATGTGAGAAGCAATATGATTCTTAGGATAGTTCTCAATTTGGTTAGGCAGAATATTCTAAAGTTGACAAAAGAGGACCAAAGACGACTCATATCGGCCCAACAGAAAAGAGTATGGGTTAAAAATTATTTTTTAAAAATGAATTTGGGTGGTGATAATGAAGTCTATCTTAATAGGAGTTTGGAATACACAGATGTATGTATTATCAAAACTCAGCAAATGTACAATTTATATTTCTGCATTTATTGTATGTAAACTTTACATGAAATACAAAAACACTATAAACCATATTAACTGTAGCTAAGAATAGGCATGCTAAAATATTCAGGGGAAAGCTACAGATGTCTGCAACTTACTCTGCAATGCATCAAAGAATAAGATTGATGGATGAAAGAACAGAATGATAAAAATTATTCATATGTGATAAAATAAATACTTACATAGTGAAATGTTAATGGCAGAACATAGGTGATGAATATAAGGATATATACTCAAAAATTCCTTTAACTTCTTCATATGTTGAAAATTTTTTTGTAAAGAAATGTTGAATAAGATGATTTAATACATACATGTTTCTTGCACAGAAAAATATGGCAAACCAGGGGCCAAGAAGGAAAAGGATAAAATACCAGGGGCCAAAAAGGAAAGAACCAGACAACTAAAAATTTTCTAACATGCTTCTTTTACTTTAAAATACTTCACAGATCTATGAAGTGAAAATTAGCCAAGACTCAGGGGAAAATTTGCGGGTGTTTGCGGGTGTTAGCAGGAACTCATGAATACCACTGAACATTTGCAAAAATATTTTCTGTTCACTATGCACTATTCACAGATACTTTTTTCAATGGACAAGACAGCTTGCAAAAGCAAGAATAAACCAAGCTGTATGAAGGAAAATTCTTGGCATATATCTGCTTTAGTCTTTTTGAATACAGTGTAGTTAAATAATTCTACTTACTGTATTTCTGAATTTGTTTGTACGGTGTAATACATACTTTTCCACCTGGAGTTATGCAACATAAAGAGATGACTAAGAGAAATGACTCATGCTTTGTCAGGAATAAAAATAAATAAATAATAAAGTGTATCTTTTCATATTTATAACTTTTATTTGAATATTCCAGAAAACCTTAGACACAATAAGAGTTTCATTTGTATAGAACATTAGTTAGCAGGATAGACCACATACTAGGTCACAAATCTAGTCTTAGCAAATTTTAAAAAATTGAAATCATTTTGGTATCTTTTCAAACCACAATAACAATAACAAGAAAAACAATAAAAATCAATAACAAGCAAAACCCTGGAAACTATACAAAGACATGGAAACTAAACAATAGGCTTCTGAAAGACCTATGGGTCAAAGGAGAAATTAAACAGGAAATCAAAAAATTTCTTGAAACTAGTGGAAATAAAGATACGTCATACCAAAACCAGTGGATTCTGGAAAAGTAGTACTAAGAGGCAAATTTATTGCAATAAATGCTTACATCAAATAATGGAACAACTTCAAATAAATGACATAACACTAAGCCTCAAAGAACTTGAAAAAACAACAACAATCCAATCCTAAAAGTAGTAGACAGAAAGAAATAATTAAGATCAGGGCAGAACTAAATGAAATAGAGACCCCCCAAACAATAGAAAAGCTCAATGAAACAGAAAGTTGGTTTTTCAAGAAGATAAATAAAATAGACAGACCATTAGCTAGGTTAACAACAACAACAAAAAAGAGAGAAGACCCAAATAATAAAAATCAGAAATGAAAAAGGAGACATTATAACTGATACCACAGAAATATGAAGAATCATTAGAAGCTATTATAAACCACTCTATGACAGCAAATATGAAAACCTGGAAGATATGGATAAGTTTCTGGACACATACAAACAACTCAGAATGAACCAAGAAGAGGTAGAAAACCTGAACAAACCAATAACAAGAAATGAGATTGAATCAGTAATCAGCAATCTTCCAATAAAGAAAAGCCAAGGTCTGGATACAGCTGAATTCTACCAAACCTTTAAAGAGGAATTGATACCAATTCTCCTCAA
Organism: Cynocephalus volans; assembly: GCF_027409185.1. NCBI lineage: Eukaryota > Metazoa > Chordata > Mammalia > Dermoptera > Cynocephalidae > Cynocephalus > Cynocephalus volans. The sequence continues at coordinate 111,217,782 of NC_084468.1, read as the reverse complement.
ACTATTCCAAAAAATTGAAACAGAAGCCATTCTCTCACACTCATTCTATGAGGCCAACATAACTGATACCCAAACCAGATAAAGACACAACAAAAAAAGAAAATTACAGGCCAATGTCCCTGATGAAAATACATGTAAAAATCCTCAACAAAATATTAGCAATCAGAATACAGAAACACATTTAAAAAATTATACACCATGATCAAGTGGGATTCATCCCAGGGACGTAAGTGTGGTTCAACATACAAAAGTCAATTAATGTGATACATCACACAAATAAACTCAAGGACAAAAACCATATGATTATCTCAATAGATGCTGAAAAGCATTTGACAAAATTCAACATCCCTTCATGATAAAGACTCTTAACAAATTAGGTATAGATGGAAAGTATCTCAACACAATAAAAGCCATCTATTAAAAGCCCACCACCAATATCATTCTGGATGGTGAAAACTGAAGGCTTTTCCCTTAAGAACAGGAACAAGACAAGGATGCCCACTCTCACCACTTCTATTTAACATAGTACTGGAGGTACTAACCAGAGCAATTGGGCAAGAGAAAGAAATAAAGGACATCCAGATTGGAAAAGATGAAGTCAAACTGTCCCTATTTGCCAATGACATGATACTACATACAGAAAAACTTAAAGACTCTATCAAAAATCTCCTAGAGTAGAGCTGGTAATAATTTCAGTAATGTTGCAGGATACACAATAAATGCCCCTAAACCAGTTGCATTTATATTCTCCAATAATGAACTAACAGAAAGAGAAATCAAGAAAGTAAGCCCATTTACAACAGTCAAAAAAAAAAAAACCTTGGAATCAATTTAACCAAGGAGGTGAAAGATATCTACAATGCAAACTACAAACCACTAGTGAAAGAAATTAAAGAAGACACAAAAAGATGGAAAGACATTCCATGCTCTTGGATTAGAAGAATTAACATTGTGAAAATGTCTATACTACCCAAAGTGATCTACAGATTCAATGCAATCCTCATCAAAATACCAATGACATTCTTCACAGAAATGGAAAAAGCAATCATAACATTCATATGGAACAACAAAAGATCCCAAATAGCCAAAGCAATCCTGAGCAAAAAACATAAAGCTGGAAGCATAACACTACCCGACTTCAAATTATACTGTAAAGCTATAGTAACCAAAAAAGCATGGTACTGGCATAAAAATAGACAATAGAGCAGAACAACTAAGAAATCATCCCTCAGGCTTACAACCATCTGATATTTGACAAAAGGATCAAAAACATACATTGGGAAAAGACTGCCTCTTCAATAAATGGTTCTGGGAAACTTGGATATCCATGTGTAGAAGAATGAAACTAGAAATGCATTTCTCACCACATACTAAAATCAACTCAAAATGGATTAAAGACTTAAGTATAAGACCTGAAACTGTAAAATTACTAAGAGAAAATACAGGTGAAACATTTCAGGAACCAGGTCTGGGCACAGACTTTTTGAACATGATCCTGAAAGCACAAGCAACAAAAGAAAAAAACAAACAAATGGGACTATATCAAACTAAAAACTTCTGCACAGCAAAGGAAACAATCAACAGAGTAAAACAACAACCTAAAGAGTGGGAGAAAATTTTTGCTAACTATGCATCTAACAAGGGACAAATATCCATAATATATAAGGAACACAAGCAATTATACAGTAAAAAAACAAATAACCCAATTAAAAATGGGCAAAGGAACTGAATAGGCATTTTTCAGAGGAAGACATACAAATGGCCAACAGGTACATGAAAAAACGTTCAATATCACTAGTAATCAGGGAAATGCAAATTAAATCCATTCTTCAAAAAGAATGAGAATAACAAATGCTGGCAAGGACGCAGAGAGAAGGGAACGCTCCTACACTGTCGGTGGGTCTGTAAATTAGTACAACCACTATGGGAAACAGTATGGAGGTTTCTCAAACAACTACAGATAGATCCTGCATATGATCCAGCAATCCCATTTCTGGATATATAACCCAGAGGTATTGAAATCATCCTGTTGAAGGAATACCTGCACTCCCGTGTTTATTGCAGCTCTGTTTACAATAGCTAACATATGGAACCAACCTGAATGTCCTTCAATGGATAATTGGATAAGGAAACTGTGGTATATATACACCCTGGAATACTACTCTGCCACATAAAAAAAGAATGGAATTCTCACAGTTGCAATAACATGGATGAACTTGGAGAAATTTATGTTGAGTGAAATTAGCAAAGCACAGAGGAATAAATACCGTATGTACTCTCTGATAAGTGGGAGCTAAGAGATAAAGAAGAAATAAAGAGAGACCACAGTGGTGTGTTGGATTTGCAGAGGGAGAGAGCATACCTAGGAAACAAAGTGGAGTGGGGATAGGAGGATAGGGAGGGAGGTCATGGATAATTGGGCGGGGGACACTGGATATAACCACAATTTGTGGTAACGGACATGCTGCCAGCATGGATTTGGCCATCACATCTCAGGTACGAGTGATGACAATTTGCTTTGTACCCCATGAATATTCATAACCAATAAAAAGAAAAGAAAACATGAAAAAAAAATCTCATGTAGTTGAAGATGGTCATAGTTAAGAGTCTTGGGATAAGACTGACTCATGTGAGTGCTGGCTATACATTTACTAGCTAAGAATATTTATACATCTTCAGTTTTCTTACCTGTAAAATGTGTATGATAATAGTACTAATTCTTTAGAGTTGTTTTTAGAATTAAATAAGCATTTATAACAGAGCCTGACACATAGTGAGTAATCAACAAATGTTAACTAGTGTTATTAAATCCAGATTTACAGCTGGAAAAATTGATATGATAAACTCTTCACACATTCAAAGATCAATAGGATATGATATAGACCCAGAATTCTGATTCTGCTGCCTATTCTAACCATGGAAAACATTCTATTAAAACAGGATGTACATCTTAAAGAATTAATAAATAAAAAGCTAATTCATTTTTTAGTTGCCTATAGAATTCACAAATGCATTTTAAAACACAACTTCTAAAAATAACTCCAAAATACATCTGTGGCATTGTTGATAACTACTTTTTGATTAAACTTTAATTTCACTGTGTCTTCTATGACCTCTAGCTTTCCTTGCTTTGAGGCAATCTGCAGAACAATCATGTGGAAAAAATAAAATGGTGTTTCACAAAATCCAAAAACTAATGAGAAATAATGAATGAATTAAAATAATTAGTGTTCATTTTAGTGAAAATATGGTGACTACACTTTTTCTGAAATAGGTAATACAGCGTATGCTCTTAAAAATACGTCGACCTCATAATATGTCTGTTCTTACAGAAATAAAATGAAGCATTATTAAAACACAAGTTTATAACACCTGCTGAGATCCATTATTCATAAGTACATTTTCTGAGGCAAAATCTTTCCCTCTTGGTAAGTTCTTTTAATATTATTCTCCTCTCTAACGGGTACCATGTACATAAAACACTATTTTATACACCAATTATCAAAAGTTAACCCATACTCATTTCATAAACATAAATGGACAGCTGTCTTTCAGATTTCTTTGAAAAAAATTAATCAAAAGAAGATTGCAAATAATCAAATCTTGACTCATGCAATCATTGAAATTGAGCCCAGTATTAGCCCAACATCTTCCTTGATTTATCTGGGTTACAGATGCCTGGGCTAGAGTCTTTCTGCATTACCTCTTTTGGACTGGAAATTTAGACTCTGTTTGTGTGGACAATCATTCCAAAGAGTTTTGACACAGAAAGCCAATCGACCCCAGTTTAGTGACTGTTTTATTCATTTGTTAGTTATATTTGCACTGAAGCTCTAGTTTGTTCCCCCTCACATTAGGTCTGGCTTATCATTTTAGATAATGAAGAAATGTCTGTTTCAGTTATAAGAAACACATTTGTTTTCACTCAACGGGACTTTTTGTTTTAGAATGTAAGTGCAACAGGAAAGAAAAAGTCATCAGAGTTCGTGGGTACATTACTAATTATCTAATTAAATTTTAATGGGGAAAGGAAGAAGCTTGGGAGTTAAATTGGAAACATATTCTTACCCCTTTATATTTATCATTCAAATGAACCCTGGCAAAAATATGCAGCAAAAGGATTCAGTCATGCTTAGCTTCTGTGCAAATGAGAATAGCCACAATCCCTATCCCACTAATCTTCTATATATATCACAATCCCTGGCAACCTCAGCCTCCAAATGTGTCTGTTAAACAAATCACTACCCAATTAATATGAAAGCTTAGGCATATCCCTTCTTGCAAGCACTCATTTTATGTTTGTTTTTCACAATAAAAACAGTCTGATCTCTTTTAATCATCATGAAAAAATTCTGAAATAAAACTCTTTAGGAACACAACTGTTTATTTTACATATATCCTTCCTAAGGATAAGAAAAAAAAAAACAATGTTACTTATCACTTAGTATATTGAGTTCCCATGAAATATAATTAAATCACTCTTTGCCTTTAATTTAAGCATTACATACAGTAAGTGTTACAGTTTACTACACATGCTGACGGTGCTCCCAGGGGAGGAGTACCTTCCCCACCGCACGGAGGTCGGGTTTAGCCACTGACTTGTTTTGGCCAATAATAGTAAGTGGAAATGACACGTGTCACTGCCCACAGAAGCTTTAAGGCCAGCATGCAGTTCATCATCATCCTTTTTTCCTTTTACGTGAGGACTGGAAATGTTACAGAAGCTGCTCTAGGCGCTGGGGTCTCTGAGTGTATTGGATTGAATTATGTCCCCCCCAAACTCACTGCAGTTTGAATTATGTCCCCCAAGTATTATGTATTAGAAACTTAACCCCCACTGTGCCTGTGAAGAGGGTGGGAAATCCTATTATGGTAATTGAAAGGTGGAGTCTTGAAGAGGTGATTGGATTGTAGCACCATGCTGTAGTGAATGGTCAGGGGCATAGTTCTGAGAGCTTTAAAAGAAGAGAGTCTGTCTTTCTCTTGCTCTCTCTGCTTCCACCATCTTGCAACGTGAGACCCCTGGGTCACTGTTACAACCACCAGATGGACTTTGGACTTCTCAGCCTCAGAAGCTGTAAGCAATAAATTTTGTATTTTCTTTATAAATCACCCAGTCTCAGGTATTCTGTCATGGTGACAAAAAATGGACTAAAACACTGAGTCAGGATAATAAAGAAGAAGCAACAGCAAATCTGTAATGTGCGCAAGAAATACGCTTTTTGTTGTATGCCATTGAAATTTTGGGTGGTTTGTTATCAGAGCATTAACTTGTGTGGTTGTGTGTGTGTGTGTATAAAACATATATATACACCCACCTGAATACACACACACACACACACACACACACACACACACACACACACACACACACACACACATATACACACACACACACTTTTAAAATATGCTGAAAGTTTAAAAATTATAAATTGGTTGAGTTGTTTAGATAATATCTATGAGGTCAAGGTCAGAAAAAAAAAAAGCAAACTTTCACTGGACCAACTTATTTTACGTAATGGATGGCCAAATATGCATTGGGAGACAACACACTTGACCTTTATGCCTAGATATGGAGCAAATTCAAGGTATTGTTCATAAGAAGAGAAAGTGAGACTTTGTACTTATCTCTCTGAAAATTCTAAACCTATTATAATTAGAAACAAATAACTTATTGTTGGGCTAATCTAAGAAAAAGTTAGATACAAGTTATCAAAGGAATGATACTATACCTTTAAAAAATAAGTAGCAAATAAGAGTAAATCCCATTTAAATGTGAAAAACATTTTTATTTATAATTTTGTGAAATGTTTTTATGTAAATATTAAATTAGCTATGACATTTCTAAATATCTAGGACCACTTTCTCATCATGCATTTTTGAAATTACATTAGCATGAGAATTTTGTTATTAGTTTTAGCCACATATAATGGAAAATAACAACTATAACAAAATAAATACTCCTGGATCTAAAAACAATAGTAGCTTTCTATTAAAAGCCTTGGTGTACATTCTAGCATTTTAAAGTTTAACAACAATTAAGTTATTACCAGTAAAATAATAGATAGATTATATTATTAGCTAAAGATTTGAAAAAAACCTATATTTTTTGAGATCTGGAGTAAAATATTAGCCATATCTGAATTCTCTTATTGTGTATATTAATAATGTCTGATATGTACTAAGTTTGAGGGGTAGTTAGAAAGCACAATGATAAATGATGGTGTATAGGTAATAAGTTCAAATATTTTAAAGCACACAACTATATATCACCTTGATAAGCCATACTTATTAAAGAAGACCCAATGCTCTCACTAATGGCTGATGAGTTTGTTGCAGACTGATAGCCTCACTGAGAAATATTAGAAAAGCTAATTGTTTGAATTGAGTGATAATAAAAATATAAAAGGTAGGATACAGCATATATATAATTCATATAAGATCTGTTTGAAGATTTATTTTTTATCTATCTATGTGTATCTATCTCATTGAAGTTATTGAAGAACCACCAAGACAGTAAAGATGTGAAGGGCTATAATTCTGGCAAGAAATATAGTGTGTAAAGACAAACCTTACACCCAGCACAGCCTTTCCACTCAAAGTATTTACTGATATGTGATATGAAAAACCTCAGAAGAAAGCTGAACTCTTAGACTGAAATCTGAAGCCCACATTTGAATTAGCTCAATTCCTACTTGAATGAAGGTGATCTTTCCCTAGTCTAACTGCCAGCCAGATATGAAATCAATAATTTTAAAGGAAGACTCCATTGCATTGAAATTTAAATTACATGTACAATTTTTCATACACAATGAAGGCAAACAATAAATAATTACTTGGTATACAAGGAGATAAGAACAAATAACTCAAACACCAAATAAAACACCAACAATTGAAAAAGATTCACCTGGGATTATAAAGTAAATTGATATACTAATCATAAGTAAAAGAGAAGTCACAGCAGTGTCAGGAATAAAGAAAGGAGACATTACTAAAAATTATTTGGATATTTAAAAGACTAGAAACAAAGGAAACATATCCCAATTCATTTTAGGTGCCCAGCATAACCTTGGTACAAAAGACTTGACAAGAAGAGTACATAAAATTTAGGTCGAAGATTAATTTTTCTTATAATCATAAATCTAAAAGTTCTAAACACATCAGGAATGTAAGTCCAAAAATGTATTAAAATGTTAATATATAACAATGAAGTTACATATAATCCAGGACAATAAGTTGGTTTAATATATGAAATCAATTAATATCATGCACTAAATTAACAGAATATATAGATTATTATATAATCATGTCTTTAGATGTATACAAGTATTGGATAAATTCAACATCATTTATGACTTTTGAAAAAATAATGCTTAAACTTGAAATGGAACTGAAATTTATTAATCTGCTAGATAATATCCATAAAATTTTCTTAGAAACTTTGTTCTTACTGGTTCTTTTTTTTGTAAATTACCCAGCCTATGGTATTCTGTTAAAATAGCACAGAATAGCACTCGTTTCTAGAAAGCTGTCCAACGTTTCTAAAGCAAGAGTAAAGCCAGTTAATACCACAAAATCCTTATAATAAAAGTGCCTTCAAAAGCTAGAACTACTGCATAAATTGTTGTTTTCATTTTCAAATACTAGACAACTGCATAAATCAGTGCTTCCACTTTAATATGTATCACATCCCAATATATCGCAAGTGAAATTAGTTTTCATAATTGTCATGCTTCAACATGAGAAGAGTTATTACTATTCCACTTACTACCAGCAATGAAGTCTTTGTTGCCTTCTGATAAGCAAGTAATATAATTTCATCCCAAGCCACTGCTTTCTATGTCTACTTCTATTACCCAAAGCAGAGTCTTAAAAACACCTTGGATGCAAGTAGTAAATCTGTAATGCTGTCTTAAGGAAGCAGAAACAAGAGAGCCTTAAGATTAAGAAAAGGAAGCAGAAGAAGATTATGTGTCCCTATCAAGTCTGCTGCTGTAGAAAGAGACCTCAGTTCTCCTGGGAACTCCTGAAAATGGTCCAGAATATATCCCAGGAAGTGAATTGGAAGGCCGAAGGCCTGCACATTTATTTACTGGCTTCAATATCTCATTAGAAGAGGGGTAGCCCTGGAAACATCAATTTGCCCCATATGTGGACTGCACTTGTGTGTAAGCCAGAGGGGCCTACTGACTTCCATTTAGTGAAGAGGTAAGCAATAAGTGTGTGATATGGGGTGCTGTCTGACCATGCACAGAAGCAACCATCACAGCTGAGCCCGAAAACAAGTGGCCTGAGGGGATACAACACAGAACACTAGAGTTGTCTGCTACTTGAGGTCTCACTCTTTTGCATCTCAACTAAAAACTTAAGGTATTTTTCAGGGCTTCTCCCTCTTGGCAGATACTCTAGCGTTTCTCTTTCCAGCTTTGCGAATATGCTGAAAGCTGTTTTCACCTACTTGGGATCTCTTGCTCTTTTTTAGGCTCTCATTTGAACAGGACAAATTTCTTAAGAGGTAAAGTGGCGTCAATTGTAGTACTTAGCTCTTTGTGCCTCCTCTCTTTGCTGGATCTTTGTATTGTAAAAACTCACTGCTTAGATGCATCTCCTATGCCTTTAAAACAGTTCTATAAATCTTGTTCCATATTTATTTATTTATTTTTTCAGAATAACTAGTTTCAAGAATACCTAGTCCATCATTTTCAGAAGCCACAATAAAAGTATATGATAATAATTACAGAAGGATATTTGCAATTTTCTTTGATTCTCTACATTTTTCTTTTTCAGTAATATACATAATAATATATATGTAGGTTATGTGAATATATATTAATTTAAATTTCCTTAATCTCAAAACAGATGTTAAAATTTATGTATGTACAATATTAAAAATTAAGTTTGTCCTTGGCTGTCCCTTTTGGAGACCTAAATATTGTGTCTTTTAATCTATTGCTATTATTCATTATTTTCTTCCCAGAGTGGAGCCTGTTTCAAGTCTGTCTGGCCTTGAATTCTGCACATGAAGAAGGAGGCTTCTGTATATCAGTTGAGGGATTCATTTATGTTCGAAAGGCAACTCGAAATGTACAGGAAAGAAAGTTTGGACCTTTCTCTGGCTCTGTGTGTGTTTGCAACCCATTCATGTTAATTTTTTTTTTTTAATGGAAAGAAACTCTACCTGTATATCTTTTCAGAATTAATAGTGCATAATGGATGGGTGATATTTGTGAGAGCTACCTTTCAGGGTTTTGAACATTAGTGTAATTGTCTGGTGTGCTTAAATCAACAAACACTGTAGAAACAAGCTAGATACACTGAATCATATCACCGAACTGTCATTGAAATGATGTCCAGGACTAGGAGTCATTCCAAGATAAGCAGGTATGGTAGAAGGAATGACCTCTCACAGGGAGAAAAATACTGTGGTGATGGAGGTGCTGAACACACTAGAGCCCTTGAAGTAGTGGAATGAGAGTATTGTGACCTAAAGTAAAAAAACGCATGTTTGAAACAGAGTTTGAATTATGCTTTATACTAGAGCCCTTGAAGTAGCAAGATAATATGAAATAAAGTAGAACATGCATGTTTTGATTCAGTTTGCTTTACCATTTTGATTTATAGTAAATTTCTAGCTGACTTTACCTAGGGACTATTGTCTATGAAGAAAGGTTCTTAAACCTACATTAAGCACCTGGAATTTTAATGTAAAGTTAATTGCTCCAATTTTTGGATAGTGTATGAGTAATATATTGCAAATTGATGGGTAGATCTCTAGATCTCTGCCAACATGCACAACAAATGCACCGTCTTGAGTTGTGATGCATCAGTTGGATGAGAGGTCAACCTGGTCTGGTTGTTCGCATACCAAGGACTCAAATCTTATGCAAGTATGTAGAACCCATGAGAGAGAGAGAGAGAGACAGAGAGAGAGAGACAGAGAGAGAGAGACAGAGAGAGACAGAGAGAGAGGAAAAATATCAAAGATTAAATTGAACATACAAAAAAGAAATTTTCAAAGGCAGTTGTCAGGATCAGAAAGGTGCTGTTGCAAGAGTTTGCTGGATCCAGGGGATTCTGTCCAGGGTGGTTTCACTAACTGAAAACAACTTTTCTCTTTATGCTTCTCATAGAATAAAAAGTAGGAAGCCCAGGAAGTCAGCCACAGACTCACTCAATAGAGCCATAAAAGGTAGGGTACAGCACACTAAGGAGAAATATGTTAAATGAGAAGCTAAAAGGAAGGAGGAAAATGTTCTCTCCTTATGAATGGGATGTGGATTTTAACAAGGAGAAGATAGAGTTACATGATCCATGAAACTTTCGGTATAATTTTTATAGGGAACAATCTGTGAGCCATTGATAAAAGGGAACATATTAAGGAACAACTAAAGACATTTTATCTTGGTCTCAGGATTCATTAACATTTCTGATTATGTTGGTATATAAGGAATTTGAAAAAAAAAGTACATGTAAGCGCGAGGAATTTATTAGTCAGTATCTTCAGAGGAAATATAAGACACAGTTAAACTTATTTAAAGAGGTGTGGGAAGAAGTAGGGGAACCCATATGGAATGTTGAGGCACTGAGGAAATAGCAGCAGTGAAAAACCATTCTTACAACAAGGACTAAAGTGACAATACAAGGAAAGAGGGTTACTAGAGCCAATGAAAAAGCTCAAGCCATTGACAGGAGCCCTCCTGACTTTTATGATCACTTGTTCTCCTGTCTACTCCAAAATATTCATTGTTTGATCCTAATTCTAAGTCAGAGTTTCATTGAAACTGGCGAGGATACTGTCATGCATCACTAAATGACGGGGATACCTTCTAAGAAATGCATCTTAGGATTTTTTTTTTTTTTTTTTTTTTTTTTTTTGTCATTTTTTCGTGACCGGCACTCAGCCAGCAGTGAGTGCACCGGTCAGTCCTATATAGGATCCGAACCCGCGGCGGGAGCGTCGCCGCGCTGCCAGCGCAGCACTCTACCAAGTGCGCCACAGGCTCGGCCCAACTATACACCAACAAATTTGAAAATCTGGAGGAAATGGATAAATTTCTGGACACACACAAGCTCCCAAAACTAAACCGTGAAGACGTAGAAAATTTGAACAGACCAATAACAATAAAGGAGATTGAAGCTGTTATCAGAAGGCTCCCAACAAAGAAAAGCCCAGGACCAGATGGATTCACAGCAGAATTTTACCAAACATTCAAAGAGGAATTGACACCGATTCTTTACAAACTATTCCAAAAGATTGAAACGGACGCAAATCTCCCAAACTCATTCTATGAAGCAAACATCATCCTGATACCAAAACCAGGTAAAGATATAAGCAAAAAAGAAAACTACAGGCCGATATCCTTGATGAATATAGATGCAAAAATCCTCACTAAAATACTAGCAAACAGAATACAGCAACACATACGAAAAATTATTCATCACGATCAAGTGGGATTCATCCCAGGGATGCAAGGTTGGTTCAACATACGCAAATCAATAAATGTGATACACCATATTAATAAACTCAAACACAAGGACCATATGATCATCTCTATAGATGCTGAAAAAGCATTTGATAAAGTTCAGCACTCATTCATGACAAAGACCCTCTATAAGTTAGGTATAGAGGGAAAGTATCTCAACATAATTAAAGCCATATATGCCAAACCCACTGCCAATATCATCCTGAATGGGGAAAAGCTGAAAGCTTTTCCTTTAAGAACAGGCACTAGACAAGGATGCCCACTCTCACCACTCCTATTCAACATAGTGTTGGAAGTACTAGCCAGAGCAATCAGAGAAGAGAAGGAAATAAAGGGCATCCAGATTGGAAAAGATGAAGTCAAGCTGTCCCTGTTTGCAGATGACATGATCCTATATATCGAACAGCCTAAAACCTCTACAAAAAAACTGTTGGAATTGATAAATGATTTCAGCACAGTAGCAGGATACAAAATCAACACACAAAAATCAGTAGCATTTCTTTTCTCCAATAGTGAACATGCAGAAGGAGAAATCAAGAAAGCCTGCCCATTTACAATAGCCACCAAAAAAATAAAATACTTAGGAATTGAGTTAACCAAGGAGGTGAAAAATCTCTATAATGAGAACTACAAACCACTGCTGAGAGAAACTAGAGAGGATACAAGAAGATGGAAAGATATCCCATGCTCTTGGATTGGAAGAATCAACATAGTGAAAATGTCCATACTACCCAAAGTGATATACAAATTCAATGCAATCCCCATCAAAATTCCAAAGACATTTTTCTCAGAAATGGAAAAAACTATTCAGACATTTATATGGAACAATAAAAGACCACGAATAGCCAAAGCAATGCTCAGCAAAAAAAATAAAGCTGGAGGCATAACACTACCTGACTTTAAGCTATACTACAAAGCTATAATAACCAAAACAGTATGGTACTGGCATAAAAACAGACACACTGACCAATGGAATAGAATAGAGAATCCAGAAATCAACCCTCACACTTACTGCCATCTGATCTTTGACAAAGGCACCAAGCCTATTCACTGGGGAAGGGACTGCCTCTTCAGCAAGTGGTGCTGGGATAACTGGATATCGTTATGCAGGAGAATGAAACTAGATCCATACCTCTCACCATATACTAAAATCAACTCAAAATGGATTAAGGATTTAAATATACACCCTGAGACAATAAAACTTCTTAAAGAAAACATAGGGGAAACACTTCAGGAAATAGGACTGGGCACAGACTTCATGAATACGACCCCAAAAGCACGGGCAACCAAAGGAAAAATAAACAAATGGGATTATATCAAACTAAAAAGCTTCTGCACAGCAAAAGAAACAATTAAAAGAGTTAAAAGACAACCAACAGAGTGGGAGAAAATATTTGCAAAATATACATCCGACAAAGGATTAATATCCAGAATATATAAGGAACTCAAACAACTTTACAAGAAGAAAACAAGCAACCCAATTAAAAAATGGGCAAAAGAGCTAAGTAGGCATTTCTCTAAGGAAGATATCCAAATGGCCAACAGACATATGAAAAAATGCTCAACATCACTCAGCATCCGGGAAATGCAAATCAAAACCACATTGAGATACCATCTAACCCCAGTTAGGATGGCTAAAATCCAAAAGACTATGAACGATAAATGCTGGCGAGGCTGCGGAGAAAAAGGAACTCTCATACATTGTTGGTGGGACTGCAAAATGGTGCAGCCTCTATGGAAAATGGTATGGAGGTTCCTTAAACAATTGCAAATAGATCTACCATACGACCCAGCCATCCCACTGTTGGGAATATACCCAGAGGAATGGAAATCATCAAGTCGAAGGTATACCTGTTCCCCAATGTTCATCGCAGCACTCTTTACAATAGCCAAGAGTTGGAACCAGCCCAAATGCCCATCATCAGATGAGTGGATACGGAAAATGTGGTACATCTACACAATGGAATACTACTCAGCTATAAAAACGAATGAAATACTGCCATTTGCAACAACATGGATGGACCTCGAGAGAATTATATTAAGTGAAACAAGTCAGGCACAGAAAGAGAAATACCACATGTTCTCACTTATTGGTGGGAGCTAAAAATTAATATATAAATTCACACACACACATACACACATACACACACAAACCGGGGGGGGGGGGAAGAAGATATAACAACCACAATTATTTGAAGTTGATACAACAAACAAACAGAAAGGACATGGTTGGGGGGGAGGGGGGGAGGGAGAAGGGAGGGAGGTTTTGGTGATGGGGAGCATTAATCAGCTACAATGTATATCGACAAAATAAAATTAAAAAAAAAAAAAATGCATCTTAGGAGATACTGCTGTTGTGTGAACATCTGAGTGTGCCTACACAAACTAGATGGCACAGCCTACTACACACCGAGGTTATATGGTATAGCCACTGTTGTGTATGTGGTTCATTGTTGACAGAAACATCATCACGTGACACATGACTGCACTGTCTTTAAGTTTATATCTGTCTCCCCATCTCAAGTCACAGAGGAGGACAAAAAATATAGGGTGGAGAATAAAGCCGAGGAGAAAATGTCAACTATGTATTATAATAATAGAGGGATCAAGAGTGATGGAGACATTTCGTTCTAAATTCTAGGATTCTCAAATGGCTCAATATTTCTTTCTATGTGATTTAAAAAAAAATAGACTATTTTTTAGAGCAATTTCAGGTTCACAGCAGAAGTGAGTGGAAGGTACAGAGATTTTTAATATACCCCCTTCCCTAACTCATGCATGGCCTTCCCCATTATCAAAATCTCTCAAAAGAGTGGAGACTTGTTACAATTGATGACCCTGCACTGATGCATTATCACACAAAGTCCATAGTTTACATTAGGTTTCACTCTTGGCAGTGTACATCCTATGGATTTGGACAAATTTATAATATGTCTTCACCATTAGAGTATCGTGAAGATAATTTTACTGCCCCCCAAATTCTCTGTGCTCTGCCTATTCATCCCACACCACTGGAAACTACTGATCTTTTTACTGTCTCCATAGTTTTGCCTTTTCCAGAATGTTATATATAGTTGGAGACTTTTCAGATTGACTTTTTTCACATAAGAAGTTAAATAAACATTTAAGTTTCCACATCTCTTTTCAGGACTTGATAGCTCATTTATTTTTGTTCCTGAATAATATTCCATTTTCTGGATGTATCACAGTTTATTTATCCAATAGTCTATTGAAAGACATTTTGGCTGCTTCCTAATCTTTGAAACTATGAAGAGAGCAGTTATTAACATCTGTGTGAACGGTTTTGTGTGAATCTATGTTTTTAACTCCTTCGGGTAAATACCAAGGAGCACAATTGCTGCATCATATGGCGATAGTGTCTTTAGTTTTGTAAAAAACTGCCGAAGTGTCTTCTGAAGTGGCTGTACCATTTTGAATTTCAACCAAGAATGAATGAAAATTCCTATTGCTCCACATTCTCACGAGAATTTGTTGTTGTCAGGGTTCTGAATTTTGGCCATTCTTTTTTTTAATTAGTTACTTTATTAATATTATTATTTTTTTACATTCTAAGATGTTGTTGCTGAGCAGTTGGGGGGATAGGAGAGGGGAAGGGGGAAGGAAATAGGATGGGAGAAAGAGGAAGGAGGGGGGGCTTGGTCAAGGCCTGTGGCTTTGTTCACTGAGCAGTGGCTCAGTCATTGCAGGGTTGGATACAGATGTCAGGGGGGTATGGCTGAAGCCTTTGGCTGCCAATTTTGGCCATTCTTATAGCGGTATAGGGGTATCTCATTGTTGTTTAATTTGCATTTCTCTGATGAATGACATGTGATGTAGAGCATCATTTCATGTGCCTTTTGCAAATGTTTTTCTCTGAATCTGTGGCTTGTCTTTTTGTTCTCTTGACATTTACATATCAGAACTTTTTAACTATCATAAATCAAGCTTATCAATTATTTCATTCATGAATTGTGCCTTTGGTGTTGTATCTAAAAAGTCATTAAAATACTCAAGGTCAGCTTGGTTTTCTTCTATTTACCTTCTAAGAGTTTTACAGTTTTGCATTTTACATTGAGGTCTGTGATCCATTTTGAGTTAATTATTTATGGAGCATAAGGTCTGTGTCTAGAAGTATTTATTTATTCATTGCACGGGGATGTGCAGTTGTTCAAGCACCATTTGTTGAAAAGACTCTCTGTATGTGGGTCTACTTCTGGGCTCTTTATTGTGTTCCATTGGTCTATGTGTCTATTATTTCACCAATACCATGCTGTCTTGTTTACCGTAACTTTATAGAAAGTCAAGGAGTATCAGCCCTTCATCTTATTTCTTTTCCTTCAACATTGAGTTGGCTATTTTGTCTTTTTCTTCTCTACATAAACTTCCCAAACATTTTTTTCAAGAGACAAAAATGAGTATATGTTTACACTGGTAAGAAGTATGATATAAAAGTTATGTCAAAGAGAAGTTATAAACATTATGAGGGAAATCATGGTGACTTTGGTCACAGTAATATACAGTATTCACCCAAAACTTTTTGCTCAAGATTTGCAAGTACTTTGCAAAAAAGATTTTACTAATCTTGTGATGTCTGTTTATTAAGGGGATATGTGAATGAAGATATAAAGAAAAAATGCAAGTTGTTAAGCAAATTAGAAGAGGAGTGAGAAGGAGAATCAGGTCTTTCCAGATCTTAGTTCAGTGTGACATATATGCCAAGTGACCCATAATTAAAGTACAACTGTTTCCCTGGCTGTAACATGTGCATAGGAACAGTTGGCCACAAGCTTTGGAATTCTTGAAAAGATTGCATCAAGCATTAATATTGCCAAAGACCCTAGGAATTGGCAAAAGCTCTTTCCATTTGCTCCCCCATATGTGATATAGTTTGCATCTTTGTATTTTTAAAACTGGAAAAATTTGTTTATGGAATTTTGTAATGTGTGTTCACGATTTTAAGCAAAGTACTTTACATTCTGGTACTTAGAACAGTCCGTAAATATTCAAATAAATATAAAAATTTTGAAATTTACAAAAAAGTGTCCCGAACATCACAGCCACTGTTAAAAGGGAATCAAATTTCCAAATTTAAAATGCAGAACAGATCCCTCCCCCTCATCCCTGGTTATCTCTTAAAGGGCCTAGAAACACTCAGTGTGACTTGAGAAAAAATACATAACAAATTGACAGCATTAGCTACAGACCCTTTAACAAGCATTGAGTAATGGCTTATTCATCCATCCATTTAACTATTTTCAAGTCCTGTCATGTACAAGATACTGTAGGAATAAGTAATTTGATTTTCAGATCATATACAGTTTAAGAGATAAAGCTAGTAACACACAATGATGTTTTACTAGCTCTATTTATCTCTTAAAGTGTATAAGATCTGAAAATTGAAATTTTCTATTAACAAAATGGAAATGACAAACAAAATTTTTTGCTAATGGAAAACAGTGGTTTTACTAGCTCTGTCTGTTAAAGTATATAAGATCCGAAACATGAATTACTGATTCCCACAGTATCTTGTACATCATAGGACTTGAAAATAGTTGAATGGATGTAAAATTTGGTTAATGGACACAAAGAATGATTACGTTTTGTAATGATGAATATACTAATTGTCCTGATATGATAATCACATATTGTACACGGGTATTGATATTCAGCTCTGTACCCCACAAAAATGTATAATCAATTATTTTTCAATTAAAAAAAGTTAGTAAATACCTTTTAAAAATTCAACAGTTTTAGGATTAGTGTTCAGGTATTTTGTTGAATGTCCCTCAACTGTGATTTGCTTGATGTTTTTCTTGTGATTATGATGGGTTTTAAGGGAGAGTATCTACAGAGGTAAAGTGCCTTTCTCATCACATCATATGAAGAGTACACACTATTGGTATTACTTATCACTATTTACATTCTAAACTTTGATTACCTAGCTTGTGGTAGTGCCTATTAAATTTATTCATGGTAAAGTTGCCTTTTTTCTGTCTCCCTTCTCAAAATACTTTTTTGAAAGAAGGACACTATACTTTATGCTGGAAGGGTAGTGAATTATACTCCTCATACTTGAGGGTGGATTACAAGGAATTCTTCTGGATAGAAGATTTGTCTATTCTTTTCCATGTTTTTGTTTATTCAGCCATTTAATTTTATTAGTATGGACTCATGACAAAGAAAGTCTGAGAAGTTTTCACAGCCAAGAGGAACCCAAGGAAATATGATGACTAAATACAATGTGGTATCTTGGACCAGAAAAAGAATGTTAGAAGAAACTGAGAAAATCAGAATAAAATATGAACTTTAGTTAATAGTGATATATTAATGTTGAGTCATTCATTGTAACAAGTTTAAAATAATAATATAAGACTTTAATATAAGGAAAACTGCGTGTGGGGTATATGATAAATCTCTGTATATATTATATACAATAATTCTGTAAACCTAAAACTATTATAAAATAAAAGTCTTATTAAATTAAAAGTACCTAATCACAAAGAAAATATTGGTCAGCATTCAGGAGTTCTCAGGGACTGGGAACCAAAGCCACGCAGTTTTGGTGGGAATATAAATTGCCATAATCTGTAAGTAACTATTAAAATGTTAGCATACCTGTATTCTTTGGTGGATCAAACTCACTTATTGGAATGTATTCAGTAGAAATAAAAGAAAAATGCAAACTTCCAGCATTGTTTGTAATAACAACAAAAGTAAAATAACTTAAAACAGCCTACCTAAATATTTGATGAACATTGGTTAACATAATTGTGACACTTCTTCACAGGGTAGCTATTAAAGAGAAGATTTTTCTATATGTATTCATTCTCTGGAAATATAACTACAATATAATAAAAAATATACCCTACTTTAAAATAATCAGATAGATAAGAAGCTATAACATATGTGTAGAATCATACATGCTGATCTGTTAACAGTAATTGCCTTAGAAAAATATGACAGCAGTGGTGATGGAGTTTGGATGTGTTGTCCCCTCCAAAACTCATGTGGAAATTTGATCCC
The DNA here is from genome assembly GCF_027409185.1 of Cynocephalus volans. Taxonomy (NCBI): domain Eukaryota; kingdom Metazoa; phylum Chordata; class Mammalia; order Dermoptera; family Cynocephalidae; genus Cynocephalus; species Cynocephalus volans. The sequence goes on along the minus strand of NC_084468.1, from coordinate 111,199,276 downwards.
CAGTGTGGCAGTGTTGGAAATTTATTGAGTCATGTGGGCAGATCCCTCATGAATAGATTAGTGCTTTACCTGGGGGAGGGGGAATTAATGAGTGAGTTCTCGCTCTATTAGTTCCCACCAGAGCTGGTTGTTTAAAAAGACTCTGGCACCTCCCCTCTCTCTCTCTTGCTTCCTCTCGCCATGTGATCTGCCTGTACCCGCCAGCTGCCTGCCACTTTCTGCCATGAGTAGAAGCAGCCTGAGGCCCACGCCAGATGCAGCTGTCCCAGAATCGTAAGCCAAATAAACCTGTGTTCTTTACAAATTACCCAGTCACAGGTATTTCTGTTATAGCAACACAAAACGGACTAATACAAGTGGGAAATATAAACTTTTATGTTTATATCTCTTTCTCGTTTGAACTGGTGTAACCTCTACTTATAATTTTTTACTAAAAATACAGCTTTTACTTTTAGAAGCAAAGGATGAGTTTACTCATTATATATCATCATTTTATAATCGTTATACTATAATATATTAATATGTTATTAATTAGTTAATCACAGTTCAAGTTTTCATGATTTAATTAATTGGAAATCATAAATCTGAAGCCCCTATATAAATTTAAGAGAACTAGATGTCATTGAATGATCAACTTTTTTATTCATTTAATAATACATGCCTCCTGTGTTCCTGGATTAAATTGTTTTCCTGGGACTCAAAGGCAAATAGAATATTATCTTTACTTTCCAGGCTCATTGTGTAGTTGGTGAGATAGAAGATTGACTAATTAATAAAGCAGTGTAGTAAATGCCCAATTTTACCTTTACAGGCTTGTAATTAAGATGCCATTTTTACAATAGAGCATTGAAATGAGGTGGGCTGTTAAGAAACTGTGATATGCTTGGTATAGTGAAAACAAGTATAGAGATATGTGAAAAGAGACAAATTTGTTAAATTAGGAAAGGGTTTCCTCACAGAAATTATAATGCACTATCTTGGATGGCCAACAAATTTTATCTACATGCCAGCCCCCTTCAATTGACAGGGGCTTTCTGTAGCAGTATTGAGACAGATTCTTAGGTGGAGTATGTTTTCCATGGGAGACTGTAGCTACTGCTTGCTGACATCTAATAAAGGTGCCCACTGGGAAGGAGCAACAGGCCTTCCAGTTATTTGCCTAGGATTCAGAGTTTGTTCAATGTATTTCTGATTTTTAGAGTGCCTATTGATTTATATTAAAAAAATAAAGACTATGTAAAAAATAATTACACATGTAAATGTCACATGATTTACTGGAGACCCCATCAAATCTTCATAATGAAAATGGCAGAAGAATAGAAACTGTTGTCTCTTTACATCAACATGTTTCTTTCAACTGCTAAATGACATGAGCTAATGATAAGAAAACATCACAAAATGAAAGTTAAAAGTCATGTAATTTTATGTTCTTTAGCTATTTTTCTTATAAATTTGATGATTTCTAACAGAAATGGTTCAATTAGCAGTCATTTTAGTAACAGATGACAGATGGACTTGAATATATAATTATTTTATTACCAGTATTTCATAAAAAAATACCTTTTATCTTCAAATGTCATGAACCTTTGTGCAGTCTGGTGTCTCCAGCTTCAATATTGGAGATCACATTAGCAGATTAATGTCTCTTTTAGAGGAATCCCTCTACAGACCTTTCCAAACCCATGTTCTTACCAGTCATCTACCCTTATTCTCATAGAGTTTTAAGGCCAGTAATTCAGAATTGATTTTCACCAGGAGAACCAGCAATTTGGATTTAGTGAACGAATGGACTGGGTCTCAAGGTAATTCTTGTGTAGCTGTTATTGTGCTTTTGTTTTCTATCATATGATGCCCAGGGATTTTCCATGTTGATGAGTGTTTGCATTATATCACATCTTGTCTGGCACACTGGTATTCGTCTTGTTAGAGTTTAGCTTACTCGATTGCTGATATTCGACTTAGATGTTTTTATTCCACACTTGACTTGGAATGGGCATGCTGCATAGCCCAAAGTTGTGCTCTCCTGAGTGTGTAAGTGACAAATACGTACAGGTAGAAAAGTTAAAGTTGCATTAGGTTATTTCATGGACAGATTAGGTAAGCTGTTATTGTTTTGTATTGTGTTTGCTTGTTTTAATCCTATAAAATGTTGAACAATGATGCCTGAGGGTCATAGACATATTTAAATTTGAATTTATGACAAAGTCTGCCATTAAGACATTCAAAATAGTACCTGAATATTTTAAAATATTTTTCATTTTGTAACAAATTCTATTTAATCAATGAATTCTTCGAGAAGAATACTGTTATGTTACATAATGTGTATTTTCCTTTATTTATTCCTAGTAAAAGTGCACACCTTTAGAAGAAGAGTCGGTAAAATATTTAGGAAAATGAAATAACTCTATAAAGATAAATTTCTTTTGGTGTTGGCAGACATGAAAGCAGGACCATCAGGAAAATGAAGTGAAATTAGAATTAGGAAAATAATGTCACGCTAATTACTGAGTTTAATATGCATAGATGGAAAGGGAAAAGGAAGAGGACAGGATAGCCTTAATTGCACTTTGTTTAACTTAGCTGTTTAGTTAGCCAGAGCTTTTACAACTAGCTCTTTTATATCTATGACATCTTTATGCAGCTGTCCTTTTCTTAACCTGACTTGGCTGCTTTTGTGCACATTTCAAATGTTTTTGATCAAATACAGCCCAATGTGTTTTCCCTGAAGGAACTGTCCATTGACTGGTGGAAGCCTTAAAATAGCTTTCATCAAGAATAAAGGTATGGAAAAGGGGGTGGGAGGATGATAGAAGTCAGGATCTGGCTATGTCTTTAACAGTTTGAAAGAGGTTTGAAAAAGGTGACACGGCTGTTGAAAGACTGTTGGCTGGTCCAGAAAAGTGCCTCTGCACAGTGGAAAAATTAATAAGATACCAAAGATTTCATGTGTAGCATTGGTCATAATGGCTACTCCTTTTTCCCCTACTTGGATGAAGTAAAAAGTGAAGTTTCTGCATGAACTCTGTGCCCCTGTCTCTTTCAGTGCTGGTCATGATCAGCACAGATGGGATTTCACATTCACACATATAGACAGGCTGGACTCCCCTGTTGTCCCAGAGCTTTGTGGTGATGATCTAAGACCTTCTGCCACTCCCACAACATAAACCATTTTTTCTTCAGAAAAGAAAATAAAAGAGGTTGAGCTAGTGAGGGTAGAATACACTACTTTATTCTATTTGAGGCCTTGTGACCATTCAAGATTAAGTAGACCACTGAATCATCTCTTTTAGCAAAATAGGCATGCAGCTCAAATTGGATCGTTCTTTTTTTCCCCCCCAGCACAGAAGAGATAGGAGCAAAATACAATGAAAAAAAAAATTCAAGTAGCATTAATTGGGAATAGTTATTGTTAAAGCAGTCTCACCAGGATAATCCAAAAACACTTGGTCAAACTTGGGTCTTGGTATTAGGAAGAAAAGGAATTTTATTTGTGAATTGGAATTTTCCACATCATCCCTATGAATAATATTTATACAAACATCATGAAAGTTTATAAGGTACTCCTAGTATTTATATTTGGTAATTACATATTTTTGCAACATGATAAAAGTAAGGAATAATAATGGTAGTATAAGAAAGGAGTCATTTCTTATGAACATCATAATAATTTATCTTCATAAATAAATTGGCTATAAACAGTGTATTCACAATGAAAAAAATACAGCCATTCTATTTCAGTGGGCTATTTAAAGTGTCATATGATATAGACAGAAGTTATTGGATTATTTATTGTTTTCCTTATGTTTACAAATGTATATTGCCAGGCTGTTCTTAGAAAAGATTGGTATTTGTCTCAGGAGAAGTTTATCTTAGCAGTTTGTAGATAAAAGCTGTAGTCAGTTGCTCTGGAGTTAGTTTGTTAAATACAGGACAAAAAACAGGAAAGTTATGAGAGAAAATGCACCTTCTTATTGGACAAACACATTCCTGAGACTTTGAAGGAAAATTAGCCAATAGAACTGTAAAAAACTTATATTTAAAATAAATTTTACATTACAGTATAAGAAATGTCATTAAGAATTGTCACAATTCATCAAATATATTCATATATATTTACATTTGAACTGAATGAAATGAAAATGGAATATATCAAAACTTGTGGGATGCAGTTAAAAGATCTGAGATAGTAATCTAAGCTTCCATTTTAGGAACTGCCTTGCTTAATTTCCAAACGTGTGGGGATTTTCTGATAATCATTTTTGTTTTCTTAGTTTCTTGGTGGCTAGAAAACATTTTCTGTGTGATTTCATTATAATAATTTTTTTGAGATTTGCACTGTGATTCAGTATATATTTAATTATGATGTATGTCCTATATGCATTCAAAAGATACACATATTTTCAACAAACAATATTGGGTTGTCTATCAACTAGGTCAGTATACAATTCGTGTTATTTAATTATCCTGTGTACCTAATGATTTGTTGCCTGCTTGTTCTACCATTTAACCATAGTAGTTTATTAAATGTCTAGGACTGTATATTTGTTTATGATCATATATGTGTTTATTTCTCATTTCACACTCTATTTGGGGGCAAATTCTACTAAATGAATGCATTTAGTTCTCTCAAGTTTAAAATTAGACTTTTTTTCCAAATGGATTATCACAGTTTTTCTTATTAGTTCCTCAAATGCATGTTGCCTGCATAGTTTTGAACTATTGACATTTCTGTGTGATTGATTTTCGAGAGAGGCAGTAACTCAAGCTAGTTCTCCATTTACCAGGAATCAGAAACCAGATCCATAAATTTATTTTTACACATCTCCCAAGAACTTATTATCAATTAGTTATATTACATACATATATATACACACATACACATATCTGTATATATGTATACATGTATGTATGTATGAATATATATAGATGTAGTCACTGATTTTTGCATTTATATCATATTGACCCCATTTACTATTTTTGCACACAACAGTGTGATTTTTTAACCCATGAATAGTGTCTTGCTGAATGTTTTTATAGGAAAACTATCAAAATGCAAGATTGAGTTTTCAAAGGCCACTTCTTGAACTTGTGATTGGCCCAATGCCTTTCCATAAGTAGATGTTTCCTTGCAGTTTGAGCAATAATTGGCCCTGGAGAGCTATTATTTGTGGGCCTCTAAGTAAATTTTGTTTTAATGCAAAGCCAAAGTGGAGTGCTGGTAAAGAGTATCTGGAAATATGGCTCAGTGTTTCTGAATGTAGTGGTTTTGTATGGAAAACACATTTCCTTTGCATTAGGGTGTAGCATCTAAAAAGTTGGCAATATGTATAATCCTTGATGCTTCTGGGTAATAGCATAATCACAGATAAAGGAACATAAGTGAATTAACATCTCCAAAGCAGTTCACTTCTTCTGGACTTTTTATAGCTTATTTTTCTGATTTTTTTTTTCGTATGTGATTCTATTGCAATTTAAAATGCATAATTAGGAGAAATTATTCAAAAGTATATTACCTGTGTGTATTCTTCTGAAAAGCTTTTCTTAAACAAAGTTACTAACTGAGTGGCTTGGGATTGAGAGTTTTATGTATTTTTCCTGCTTCCCCTTTCCTAGCATAGGATAGTTTGGAATATGTCAGAATAATATTTAAAGAGTGATGCTGAGGTCAACTCACTGTAGTGTGTCTATTTCTAGATGTCTGATGGGGAATTTAGGGATCTGAGGAACAAAGTGTGATGAGAGTTGGAAAATTAAAGGTGATAGAAGAGAGGGTTAGTACATGGGAAATGTCTCAGTAAGAACTTGTCTAGATGAAGTCTAAAGATGAAATGTGTATTTTTTATGTAAATACTACCCTTAACCATATATGTAAAAATATATGCATTAGTGATTTTTTGAGTGTAAATGTATGATTTATTCTGATTTTCAGAAGCATTTAAAAACATTGTCTTTTTACCATTTAACAAGGTTAATTTAAACATGTTAATTAGCAATATCAACCTACTCTTAAAATTAACCTTGATGAAAAAAAAGAATAAACATTTAAAGCAACACTTTATGTGTGTTTAACAATTGGCTGGGGCACATATTCAAATTGGTGAGGTATGGAAGTGTTAATTCTCAGCCCCTTGACAGTAAGAGGCAGTGCCATACTTGATAAGCTCCTTGATTATTTTTTTAGCCATGTGTTCCTTTTTCTAGTCATTTTTTCATCTCCATCTTGCAAATGACTCTTTTCTTTAGGGAAATTCAAGTTGTTCCATCCCTGAGAGTGGAATGTGCATTTTCAAACCAACTCTAAGTTTTCTTAGTGTCCCATATTTTAGCATAAATTTCTTTGTTAGTATCAAAAAGTAATTTGTTCCATATCTGCTGCTACTTATTCTACTAGTTTTCCTTGATCTCTGGTTTTCAATCTATTACAACACTCAGTGTTGAGAGTAAGTTACATAGTCCATTCAGGCTGCTATAACAAATTACCATAAACACAGTGCCTAATAAACAACAGAAATTTATTTCTTATAGTACTGGGTCTGAGAAGTTCAAGATCAAGTCAGCACCAGATTCCATGTCTGGTGCGGGCTTGCTCTTCTGGTTCATGGGCTGCACCTTCTTACTATGTCCTCACACAGTGGAAGGGGCAAACAAGCTCCCTTGGACTTCTTTCATAAGGGCCCTAATCCTATTCATGAGGGCTCAACCGTCATGAAATAATCACCTCCCAGATACTCCACTTCCTAATACCACTACACCGGAGATTCAGTTTCAATATACGAATTTGGGGGCAGGGGAAGTGAAATGGGACACAAACATTCAGAATAAAGCAGTTACCTTCATTTATGCTCTGCATGTGTTCTCAGTGCAAACTTTCCTTTTAAGAAAGTTCCTCTGTGATCTCATCTTTTCAGGCCCTGTATTGAACCCTGCCTTTGGATTAATGATTGTGCTCGGAAATCTGGTTTTCTGATGCTTTAGCTAGACTAACTATAGCTGTCATTGGTAACAACTTGGTTAGCCCATCCTTATTTCTAATGTTGTGCTAATCCTGATCATTTTATTTCTGATTGATCTCATAGTTTATTTCAAAACATTGTGAAAGCATTATAATTTATCGTATGTGTGTGTGTTGGCCTTTTTTCATGGAAGTATGTCACTAAAAAATTCCTCATAAAAATAATTGGCACTCTTTCGTGTACTTTGCAGATTTTACTTTAAAAACTTTACCCCAATAATAATCCTTTATTTTCTCTTATCCTTTTCCCTCTCCTATTTTTCCTACCTTTGAGATATTCAGCTTAAATGCACAATGTTGTGGTTTTTATTTAATATTCATTTTTTGTAAAACATTGATTTGTTTTTCTCTTTCAAATTTGTGCATCAGTAGCAATAAACAACAGTAAATCCACTTTTTGATATTAATATTATAATATAGGTCTTTCAAAGTAGTGGACACAATCCAATATTGGTCAAGCAGGCTTTGGGAAATTAGTGGGAAACTCACTTTTATTCATTGACGTTCATCTCCAAGATAAATATTTTTCATTGTTCACATGGAGCTTTTTTATTTAAATCTAGGCTCTCTCCAAAAGCAGTAAGGAATTATGTACTTAATAAATGTGCCAAATATACTTATTTTAAGTCATAAAACAATACCATTTTGTATAAGCTTGCTCACTGTAGAAACTCGACAGAAATCTATGTAGTTTCTGCTAGACTGGAAATTGAAAAAGAACCCAGTAAAATTATGATCAACTGCCCAGTGAGCAGGTCCATGGTGTGTGTAATGTGGTATCCTGGACATTAGTATAAAACCACCCCTATTCCTTTCATACAAGCTGGAGATGAGAGACAGAGTTAGTACTTTTCCTGTCTAACTTTTCTTTTAGTGTTAATCAGTAAGTTTGGAGATGGAGATCAAAGCAATTTCACTACCTTTATTTTTTTTATACATATAAAAATACAGTTCTGCCCTCCTTCATGTATCTTACGTACAGTGTCATCTGTTCATATGCCACTTGCACTGCAGCTGAGGGACCCTGCTTTGTGTTTATAAACTTAGGCTGTTCTGTCCATCTCCTCCCTACCTCAGGATGTTACATTTCCAGCACATTGTACAATTATTCTTGAGTACTTCCAACAAAAATTGGGGAGAACTGGATCAGTGCATGTACCCCCAGAAGACTGTTCTGCACCATGGAGCCTGAAGTGGATATTCTCAACTTTCAGTGTCAGGAGGTAGAAGGATTTTGTAAAACTAAAAGCAGAGACCTGGAGAAACAAACTTAAGAATCTACAAGTATGATAAATCTCTGTGTGGTATAGATATACAGTAATTCAGAGATCTCATTGCTTTTGAGGTCTCACTTCATCACTGACTGGGCAACAGTTACAATTTTCTGAAGCACAGCTACTACAGCATAATAGCAAAGTAATTAGTCATCAAAATGGAGAAACTTAATGGCATGATTTTAAAATTCGAGGCTTTCTCAAAAAGATTACCCCAATTTATCTTCTCAGTAATAGAAAAAGAATCACATTATGAGAAACAACCAAAGGATCGGACATTTGAAAGGGTGGCATTTTGAATTTTAAAATGTCTAAGACATGAGTCATCCATTGTAGTGAATGCCGAAATGAAAAAGCACAAAACCATTAGTTTTACTTGCTTTGAATTTTTCATTTTCTCTTAAAAATGTCTAATATAAAGTTCTAGTAAACTCAAAATAAGCCCATTATATAATTGTACACTATCTTTGTGAAGAATGAACACAACTTTTGAACTTTATGATGTATATAAAACCAGATTCCATATGAAATAAAACCTGCATCTTAGTATCAATTTTCACATACCATAATTACAGTGCTTTATAAGATCTTTTATTAAAAAGTTGTTAATCTTTTTTCATCTAATTCAATCTGTTTTGTTAAAATAAGTAAATAAGTGGATGTATGAATGACTGAGTCATTCACATACTGTAAAAATTTCTGAGGCTGAAGACTTAGGCCCTGTGCTGTTGAGCTAGAGAGATATTGCCACTTATGGAATTGGAACTAGCTCAGCATTGTTATTAATATCGTGCTGGATTTATATGGTTGTCTCCATTCTTCAAAGAATTTAGTCTCCTTGCCCAAACTTAAAGGAACATAAATTAATATAAAGCTGTGAAAGAATAATAAAATACATTTAAAGACATTTTACAGGACTCTAGCCAGATTGAGCCCTAAAAGATATGGTAAAATTTCAAGTATCATGGATGAATTGAGTGAGGATCTGGCAATATTTAAGATACAAAAATCCGAAATTCTATATCATTGTAGCTAAAGAAGGAAATTTCAAGAGGAATTAAAGACATTTGCAGCTTTTCCAAAATTTCTAAATAATATTGAAAAAATACCATAGGCTAACTTTTACACTTCCAAAACTGCAGAATTAACTTCCAAAATCTAAATGAAATAGTTTTAACACATTTAATTTCTCTAGAAACAAGATATTATCTGTTTTGTTTTTCTACAAGCTGTTAACTGGAAACATCAAATTATTAAACCTCTATGACTTAATTATTATGTTTCTTCAAGAAAGAGCTCTGGACCAAAGCCCGAGCACCAGAGGGGCACATGCAGGCCTACCTGCCCACTGCAAAGAGGCCCAGGTGAGTATGTAGGACCTGCATTACACCCAGGAACCAGCACAGCTGCAGGCCTGCCTGCGCCCAAGCACTGGAGAAGCACACAGGCCTGCCTGTGAACCACACAACAGCTCAGGTGAGGGTGCAGGACTCCCACACTGATCAAACAGGAGCCAAGGCAGCCCACCAAACACTCCACTGCATTGATAAAAGAAGAGTCACCACCAGAACCTAAAAATAGCAAAGGCAGTCTTCCCCTTCGTAACCTACTCCAGAGTGGTAGAAGAAATAAGTCTTCTACCAGATGACCAGACATTGGCTTACAAATACTAGAAGTAAAAACAAACAAGAAGATATGACACCACCAAAGGAATATGGTAATTCTCAAGTGCCAAAACTCATAGAGCAAGAAATCCTAAAGATGTCTGAAAAGGAATTCTGAGCATTGATTTTTAAGAAAACTCCAAGAAATAAGAGAAAAATCAACTACAGAACACAATGAAACAAGACAAATTATCCAGGATATGAAGGAGGACGTTTACAAAGAGATTAATAATTTTAAAAAGCATGAAACAGAACTCCTCAAAATGAAGGATTCTCTCAATGAAGTAAAAAACAGAACAGAAAGCTTAAATAGCAGGCAAGAACAAGCAGAAGAAAGAATTACAGAACTTGAATATGGTATTTTTAAAATAATCCAGGTAGGCAAGAACAAGTAAAAAAGAATTTTAAAAAATGAAGAAAATATAAGAAAGCTAGCAGACAACCTCAAGCTCACAAACATCTGACTCATGGGTATTTCAGAAGGGAAGGAAAAAGGAAAAGGCATTGGAAACTTACTCAATGAAGTGATAACAGAAAACATCCCAGGTATAGGGAGGATTGCATACCTTCAGATCCAGGAATCCCAGAGATCCCCAAACAGATTCAGTCCAAAAAGATCCTCTCCAAGGCACATGATAGTCAAACTGGCAAAACTCAAAGACAAAGAGAGAATTCTTAAAGCAGCAAGAGAAAAGCATCAAGTCAACTCTAAGGGGGTCCCCATCAGACTAACAGCAGACTTCTCAAATGAACCCTTATATGCCAAAGAAAATGGCAGGATATATTCAAATTACTAAAAGAAAAAAAAATTGACAGCCAAGAATTCTATACCCAGCATGGTTATCCTTCAGAAATGAGGGAGAAATAGTGTATTTCCCTGACAAACACAATTTATGGGACTTCCCTACCACACAACGAGCCCTGTAAGAAATACTCAAAGGAGTCCTGCATCCAGAATTTGAAAAATGATAATCAATATAATGGATTCACAAGAAAGAGCAAAACCCACCATTAAAACCAAAATGAAAATGAGAAAGAAAAACAACCTAAATTATGTCTCCTTAAAAATTCAACGAACATTGAAGATGAAAAATGAAAGGGGGAAAAAAGGGGCAAATGATATTTAAAACATCTACACAAAAAGCAGTACAATGACCAGAGTAAAGCAATGCTTATCAAAAGCAACCCTAAATGTAAATGGATTAAACTCCCTATCTAAAAGACACAGACCACTGGATTGGATTAAAAAGCCTGAGCCAACTATATGCTGTCCTCAAAAGACCCAACCAGCTGACACAGATTAAAAGTGAAGGATGGCAAAAGATATACCATGCAAATGGAAACCAAAAATGAGCAGGGGTAGCTGTTTTTTATACAGGATAAAATAGTCTTCAAACCAAAAACCACAAAAAGGGACATAGAAGGCTATTATATATAAAGGGATCTATCAAGTCAGAGGACACAACAATCATAAATATATATTTTTTATTATATTTATGGAGCACCTAGATATGTAAACCAAA